>NC_056712.1:5895554-5960554 GCF_018831695.1 Puntigrus tetrazona | reverse complement strand
CAAAACAAATACACTTTTTCAATACTGTAGTTATACAATCTAATAATAAAAAAACTATGCGTGTAGCATCTTAAAGTAAAGTGGCTGCCTCTAATGGATTTTTTTGTTTGTTATAAAGCAAACAGCCAATAAATAAGTTTACTTAAAATATTGGTAATCAGAACAAAATGTGATTGTGAATGTCGTCTTTATCCACTTACAAATGAAGCAGACACAATGATCCTGTTCATACAGTAAATTATGATTACTACAGCAGCGGAGCACATGGTTCTGTGTGTGTTCATGCTAGCGGGGAACTAACCTCTCCGCCGGATGTGTGTGTGTGTGTGTGTGTGTGTGTGTGCGCGTCTCCATCTGGAGAAGAGTGTGTGTGTTAATGAGAGTCACGAGCTGAGATGTTAATCAGAACTTCACAAAGCCGTTATTTGCACACACAGTGGTTCCCCAGAGACAGTCTAATTAAGTCACATCAGACACAACACACTCCGTCAATGAAAGACAGTGCTCTATTCCCTGCGTGCCGAACGGTTCATCTGTGATCACACTCTTCTGAGAGCAGCTCATCCTCAGCTAAATCTAAAGAAGAAATCACATTACTCACACTGAAGAGAAAGTGGATCTCCGGCACGTTGAAGTTTTGTTTTGGCCTTTAAGTTAAACATTCTTCATTTGATCATTTCTATCTGAGAAATTAGAAATTTCATAATTCGATTGGTTTTGTCTTGTTTTGTAGAATCTGCTCTGATTACCGCTGGACGTGTTTTCAGTCATCATGAGGTAGATTCAGCCTGTCCTGTGCAAACACCTTATTATAAAGACAGAGGATGCTAAATGAATCAATGATTTATTTCTATTACCTGACAGTATTTTAGTGCAGTATATTTTAGTTTGTTTTTTGAACGTCTCTTCACACTAGTGAAAAAGGTCAGCAAACAAATGCACAGATGTCCTATTCTTTAATCAGTTTTTGAAGTTTACTTGAATATATAGGACTTCTTGTCTTTCTGTCCCTAAGTGAAAATATTTCTGTCATGAATTTGATAATGCACTTTACCTCTGAAGTGCTCTGGTGTTGTCTGATCAGTGGTGTGACGGCCATTAAACAAATAATACAAACATACAAGTATCCCTTAAACTTGTGAAAAAGATCCGTTCACCATCTTGACTGGAAAAGAATGTTTTCAGTGTCAGGTTTTCATTTATGTTTGGGGACAGCATTTCCTACAAATGATTAAATAGATGCCATGGTTGACATCCCTTCCTAAACCTCCCCGACACTTTACCTTCAACTTTTTGATTATTTCCTTCATGATTATTGAACATAAATGCTTTTATGATGTGAAACACTTGACCACCTGCCCGACTGAAACTGATGTTAAACAGCCATGTTTCTGTAATGAGGACTATCCCATCACACGTTGGTGGCTAGGTACATAGACACTCGTGATTTCAGCCGTTAGCACATGAAGCACGTGACATGATAGAAATCCTTTGCCGCCGTTTGATGCGCTCTCATTCAGCTGCTCCTGGTTTTAAATAAAGTCTGGCTCTGATGTATTTACACTTTCAGTAAGTCAGTCACCTCTGCGTATGCTTTCTGTTCCATTTATTACACGACAAATTAAAATAGAGAAACTATTAGCTTTTCTAATAAAGTGTGTCTGAATAATCCCACGCTTCATTACGCTCCTCGTCACTTCTTATTCCTCCGTCTACCGCCAACCCGGCTGAGGAGCAATTTTCAAGACAATGGCCTTGTTGAGAATGTGATGGATGTCGGCAAAAATTAATTATCCCGCTCATTACTGAGTGAGAATAAATCTTTGTCTTTTATCTGGAGACCATCAGAGCTGATAAAAGAGCCTCAGCGGGCTTCATCAGGAAAGCTGTCAGCTCATCGACTCGCTGCAGAAGACTGTACTGAACACACCAGCACCGCTACTGAACTAAAACACAGCTCTCCTGAATCTGGCCTTCTGTATCGCTTTCAACTGTCTCCAGCACTTTAGTTAAAGTTTATCTGACAGCCGTCAAACACAGCATTAAACTGAGAGCCAAACGTTTATTTCAGACGCGATTAATCACGATTTACCTTTGCAATAAATTTGTAACTATTAATGACCAGAATGTGTGATATAGTTCTGTCACCGTTTTCTCACAACCATGTGTATGTATTTTACTGTTTGTTTTATGATTTTGTATTATTTGTCTACTCCAGGTTTAGGAGCAGGTCGTACGAATTCATGAGAACTTTGAGTGTAATCCATGCTTGTTTTCTTGTTTTTATTTTAGGGCATATGCATACAGTACATATTACAAAAAACTAAAACATAAATATACTTATCCCAGTTAAATTATTTCCCTCAGTTGCACAGTGTAAACGATCGATCAGATGATAATCAGTATTGATATCAATATAGTAACTGGTCAGCATCACACTGAATGACTGAAGTCTCATTCCTGCTGTGGAGACGATCAGTCTCTTTCACTAATAATCACGTGCAACTTTCACCTAACACGTGCATTCACACAGGAGCTTGTTCTTAAACTCGTTCTTCTGTTAGTCAATTCTTAGTGAAGTCATTAGTCCAAACAATTATGGCAATGAAACAAGAGACAAAGAAAAGAACTTTAAAGATTTTAAATCCATAAGGACTCCTCTGAACAGTCTGGTCTTCATTTATTTCCAGGGAGATGTTGCTGACTTTACAGGCTATGCTGTTTTTGCTATAAAAATGGTCATATTTAAAATATGTTCTAATCCTGTTCTGAATTTGTTCATTTTGAATGATAACGATAATAAAAACAGGGTGACCTTAAGAGCCATTTTTCCTGGCCAGGACTTCTATATTGCCTAAATCTAGGTTTAGTCCTTGTTTGTGTGCAGACCGTTCAGCGCTCGAGGTTCTTTGAATCAAAGCAATACAGAAATCCTGGCAAGGACGCGTCCTGGGAAAAATAGCACGCACGGTCACCCTAAAATAAATACTGTAACATTAAAAATTACCATCCTGTTAAATCATTTTTAGGAGTGCAAGTTCCCTTACCATATATATATATATCTGTGTGTGTGTGTGTGTGTGTGTGTGTGTGTGTGTGTGTGTGTGTGTGTGTGTGTGTGTGTGTGTGTGTGTGTGTTTACTGAATGCCAGTGCATGCTTTATTCACAGAAACCTGGCTCATTTATCGGTCAGAATTCAGCTAACCACGTGTTGTCCACGAACAAGTGTGTGTGCTCCATTCATCCGTGCTTATTTCCTGAACACACAGTGGTTGCTCTAGTGGTTAATCATAAATCAGAAGTAAATGATTTTGACAGAGCTGAGCATTAGAGCTGTAATGTGTATTGACTGTCTGACTGTTAGCACACTCCACATGAGCTCGACACACACTCGTGTTCAGCTGTGTGTGGAAACACTAACACAACACAGAGCAAAGTATCGGTGAGATGAACTTCAACACTCACATCTGCTGTGTTAAATTAAGGCTAGGACCAACTGCTATTGTATTTATGCTGTGACGCATTAACTTTAATCTAGTTCTTGCATACTAAACAGGACAGATTGTTTCAGATAGATTAGGGTGTATCGAAGATGTTCTGCTTTGAAATAAATGAATAAATAATTTTCTTCTGCTTTGTCTCTTCATGAATACAGAAGAGAAGGTCACAGGAGGAGCGGAGTGAGACGACTCAAACAGATCAAACTCTACACGAGGGAATTACTGAAGTGAATCTTTTCCAACGACAAAAGTAATGGCACCTCAAAGAGTAATGCGGAAAACAAATTGATCGGAAATCTGAGGTTAGAGTGATCTTGTCTGGAAATCATGCTTCCTTTGTAAATGTTTACATAAACTGAATGTCTGGGTTAAATAGGACTTGGTGAAACCAATGGTTCGTACCATTACGAACATCACAAACCATCAACTTTTAATCACTGCAACTATAAAAAAAAATGTTTTTCTGTAGTGTGTATTAGTACATATTCCATTAGGATTTAGTGGTTTTACCAAGTGCTAGCACATTACCAGTAGAGGAATATTACACTTTCCATTAAAACCGATTCAACTGAGGTTATAACCAGTAAAAGCATTACATAATTCTGAGATAAAAAGTCAAGCCTGGTCTCAGAAATACGTACCTCTGTGTTTTTATGCAAGAGAAATGTCCACTGAGTGGCACTAAAACACGGGTTCAATACATGAACCCCGGCACGTTTATTACATCGATATAGACGATTCAGAATTAAAATATCTGTGTGAAAGATAATGCTCTATCATGTTGAAAATATGATGCCCTGATAGTGTTAACTGATATAAACACAAAATTGTTGATGCAAGTGTATATTTAAAGTTCCTTTTTACACAGATTTGAACTGTTTTGCTCCTCGTCTCTCAAGAACATATCTGTACTCTGAATCTCCCATATTAATATTGTTTTGAAGTTTACGGTTTATTAATTGAAACAAATTTGTGTGAAAAGGAATAAAAGATGTCAGAGTTTTAACTGCCTCTAGTGTTCATTTTTTGAAGCAGTGTTGACCCCGAGAGCGTCTGCGTGAGGAGATGCTGTCGGTCACTTCAGCAGCGCTGCTCTATTTAAAGATCTGCTCAGCTGTTGCTCCAGAGATGCTGAGGATGATACAGCGTGATAATGGCACTGTTCCACTTGTCCTCTCACTGCAGGATATCTGAGGATATCTCACCCCCATCCGTGTTTTATCATGATAATGCAGCTCATCTGCTGGAGCTCCGGGCTGAGTTTCTGATGTCCCAGCAGATCTGTGAAAGATCCTCTGTTTGTTCATCAGGAACATTTGCAAACCCTTTACTTAAATTCAATACTTCTAGAAGCTTTTCCCAAAGAAGCACAAAACCACTTCCACTGACTTTACAGGTACATCTCAAAAAAATTAGAATATCGCGAGAAAGGTCAATATTTGCCGTCACTCAGTTCATAAAAGGAAACCCATATATAGATTCATTACACATAGTGAAGCATTTCAAGCCTTTATTTAGGCTTACAGATAACGAAAACCCCAAATTCAGTGTCTCAGAAAATTGGAATATTACATAAAATCGATAAGAAGGATATTTTAAACAGAAATGGTAGGCTTCTGAAAAGTATGATCACTTCTATGCACTTAGTTCTTGCTTGGGCCTCCTTCTGCATGAATTACTGCATCAGTGCGGCGTGGCATGGAGGCAATCAGCCTGTGGCCCTGCTCAGGTGTTATGAAGCCCAGCGGTCTTCAGGTCATCCTCCTCTTCTCTGTGAGGTTGGGGTCTGGTGAGTTTGCTGGCCAATCAAGCAACTCAAAGTTACTGAACCATCGCTGATTGTAGAGACTTCACACTGGACTTCTGTGCCTCTCTTCCTCCAGACTCTGGGACCTTGATTTCCAAATGAAATGTAAAATGTACTTTCATCTGAAGATAACTTTGGGCTACTGGGCAACCGTCTAGTTCTTCTCCACAGTGCAGGTAAGACGTTGTCTGTGGTTCAGGAGTGGATTGACATGAGGGACGTGACATTTGTAGGTCGTGTCTAGGATTGGTCTGTGACTCCAGTCTTGGTCCACTCCTTGAAGTTCTCCCAAAAGTCTTGAATGTATTTTTCCTAATAATCCTCATAAGTCTGTGGTTATCCCTTTTGCTGGTGCACCTTTTCCTTCTACTCAATTTTCACATGCTTGGAGACAGCACTCTGTGAACATCCAGCTTTAATGAATGTTTGTGTCTTACCCGCGATGTCTTCTGGACAGCTGTCGCAGTCTTCCCTGTGATTGTGTAGAATAGTGACCCGAACTGAGAGACCATTCAAAGGTTTAGGAAACCTTTACAGGTGTTTTGAAGTAATTAGCTGATTAAAGTGACACCATGACTATCTTTACCAATATTTCACAGATTTTGGGGTTCTCATTATCTGTAAGCCATAATCATCAACATTTCAAGATATTTCAGTCTATTCTATTTTTTCTCATTTGAACTCTTCCCTGCTGGTGGAATGATCTGCCCAACTCAACCCAACTCTCCATCTTAGACCCTCTAACTAGGACTCTCTATTCTGAAATAAAAACAAAACAAAATATATATCTCTTATATATATATATCTCTATATATCTTATCTTTAGCTTGCTCAATTCTTTTTTTAAATTCTGCTTTCATTTTTTGAATCCTGTAATGATAATAATTAAAAAACAAAGCGTTCATATGTGTACTGTGTTCAGCTGACTGAGACGTGAGAGCAGTATGGTATTTGAGATCAGCAGTGTGTAAAGATTCTCCTTTTACAGATTTCTCTGCCTGCAAAAACCTCGCACGGTTTCAATGCAAATCAGCTGGGTTAACTGAATTATGCTGTTATTTCTTGATATATTCTTGAGTTTCAGAGCCCCTTCGGCATCTGAGAGAGACAAATCATCTGCCTTTGGCACTTGGGCGAAACAATAAAGGTGCGTGACAGTCTCTGCCCACTCGTGCTGCCGATGAAGATGAGGATGAGGATGATGTGTGCGGGGGATCAGAGCGTGTGTTCTGCTGCTGTCAGAAGACGAGCTGGATGGAGGCTCTGGAAGCGGCCCATCATTCATCGATGATGAACGCTCGTTAGCAGACGAGCTCCTGTCTCAGCTCCCATTATCATGTGACACTTAACCTTTCTCATCCCGGCTGCGTCTGATTTACACAAACTTATAGATCGCAGACTCTCTCTTCCTGTAGAATAACCATCAGGAAGCAAGCAAACGCAAGTCAACTCTTCTCCGATCAGAACTTTCTAACTTTTAGTGCTCTAGTTTAGTGGTTTGTGAAAATCGAACATCTGCTTCACGAGGCTGTGCTGCAATCAATCATAAATGCATCATTAACTCGTTGCTCGATGGTATTTTCACAGTGGAACGTTCATGTACAGTATGCTCATTTTCATCAGGTTTCATGCTCATGCACAATGGTAATGCTGTATGATCAAGAACTAATTAGGGCGGCGTGTGTAAGCGCTGTTGTTTCTAAGGATTCATGTATAGTAATGAGGGAGATGAGCTGAGTGTTGCGTAGCCTCGGGGAGCGTTAGAAAGACGCGGCGAGGTCACGTTATCCAGTCACAAGTCATGAGAGCAGATTCTCCTCTGATTCCTCTGCCGTGTGAAACCGTGCAGTCTGTTTGCTCTGCAGAGCTGGGTTTATCCTGGATATGTGCACAGAAGCGGCTGAAGGGCTGGAGGCTGTAACAAGAGCTAGCTTTCAAACAAACCCACTCTTCCATGGGCTCCAGGCACGAGGCTGACAGAGGAAACACTTTCTGGCAAACCTCCAGAACCTGCTGACCACAGACAGAAACTGCTGCTCAAACACCACGGATCTGCTTTTAGACGTTCGAGCAGTGCTAGATCATCTGAGGTCACGTTACCATTAACTAATAATCAAAAAATCTAATCAGCGACTATGATTTTGCCATAAATGTGCAACCTTAGTCTTAAAGGGGTCATTCCTTTTCTTTAGTGTGGTGTGTATGAGATCTGCAGAGCTACAAAACTCAAAGTCTCACACAAACGGATTTATTCTATCTAAAACAGTTTAGTTGGCTTCTGAAAGTAGACGCGGTTAGGAATCTTTAAGATTACTAACGACTCAACACCACAACCCAGATGTTCGAATTTGTGCAATGCATTTTATGCAAGACAGTTTTCTTAACGGCTATTTCTAAAAAAGTAAATTCTGACTTTGCTCTGACAATCTGGTGCTTCTGAATCAGCTGCTGTAAGTATGTGTTGTTATTAGTTTAAAGGGGTCATATGATGCAGTGTCTCAAGTGTTCCTTTCTCTTTGGAGCGTTACAAGATAAGATCCCTGAAGATGCAATGATTAAAACCAGAGAGATATTCTCTATTAAAGTTATGTTTAAACACCCTCCACTTCTCTACGTCACAGAGTGGGTTTATTTGCATAACTCCGCCCACATGTTTACTCAAAGAAAGTAGGCGGAGCTATTATTCTGTGTGTAGCGTTGCTGCGGGCGCCATGTTCTGGAGACGCTGTGTTTCGTGTGAAACTGAAACTACTTTTGTTTGTGTTTCTAAAAGAGAACACGGCTATAAATCAGTGTTAAGTTGTGTTTCCTACACTGTTCAGAACAGATGAACTCAAACATTAGAGTGTGTTCAGTGCATTTACTGAGAACTGATTCCTGAAGCTGACAGAGCAGTCTATTCAGTTTGATCACAAATTCAAGACATGGGGCCAGAAAATGTTTTTATACCCATTAATAATTTATACTACTTCATATAATCAATTTCCCACAAAGACTGAAATTTTTCTCCAAAAATTACCATGATTGCAAATATAATATTGTTTTTTGTTAACAACAGATCGATAGACAAAATGTGAATTAAGACACAGTTTAGACACCATATATTCCCTCTTTTTTTGTTCTACTTCGCCAACAAAAATAATTCCGAACACAGCCACAGCACGGTTTTGTGTCCCTGAGCAACATGACGGTGTTTCGTTGGGGAATGAATCAACCGTTTGAATGATTCGGTTCAATCGCAATGACTCACTTATTAACACTGATTTGCTGCCACCTACTGGTGGTTTTAATTCCACTATTTAATGTTTATGTTTAATATATCGAAACAATAAACAAAACAATTAAATTCATAAAAAACTATATATTCTCTATTTTCCGTGTGTAGCGTCTATCATTCATTGCAATTCATTGAATCTGATTCTGATGTTTAAGAATCCGTTATCTTGAAAAATGATTTATGCCACTAGGGCCACTGCTTCAGAATGTCAAGATTTCTGTAACAAACTGCCTTTGTTTGCGCACGTCTTCCCATGCATCTTTTTTGCTTTTTTTATTGACCTGTTGTGCAAGAAATAGCAGCTGTGCTTGTGTCGAGTTTTTCTTTTACGTTTGCATTTCTTACCATCAGCCATGATAATTCTACTTTGCTAATTAAAAGGCCGCTTGCTAATTGTTTACAAGAAGCACACATGCAAGAGACTGACAATTAAATGAACATTTACTTGTTTAATTAGTGACCCTTAGCCTGCATTTTAATGTAAATGTGGCAATTAACAGTTTCATTTTTAAACCTGAATATGGCATAATAATATCCCGCTCTAAAATATTTCTATGAATAAATCTCTGACCGAGGTCATCAGCCAATGACTGTGTGAAAGGTTCTAAAGCACCATCATCCATAGCAACGACATTTTAGGAGAAAACTCTTAGTGGTAGGATGAAATGTTTTGTGAATACAGCAGTGTGAATGTTGTCTTAAAAGGACAGTAAAACTAGCAGAAATGTGTACAGAGCGGCTCTTGCCCACCGATGCTTTCCTATCTCAACACTGATCGGTGACAGGTTCAGTCTGCTCTCTCACATCTCGTACCTGTGACTTTGAGCTCTGTGGTCCGTCTCACCACCCTGCTGCCGTATTTGAGCTCGCAGGTGTAGTTCCCTCCATCATCCTCCTGCACCTCGGGGATCCAGAGGCTGGTGGTGTTGATGATAATGGAGCTCCTCCACTCTTTCCTCTGGCACTCCTGAAGAAACACACCACTCGTTCATAAGCCCCACACTGTCTAAAAACAACAGTCCTGGAACAACATTTCTCTCAAAGCCAGATGGTTTAGAGTTTCCAAACCTGCAGAATTTAGCTCAAGACCTGCTGAAACACTCCTGATCCAGCTAATGGACTAGAAGCCTCCGCTGGTTTGAACTAATCTCCTCAGGTTTAGGGCTCTGAGTAGAGTCTGTACCTTGTACCAGGTCATGATAGGCTGCTTGTAGGGTGCGAGGTAGTCGTCGATGTCGGGGCAGCTGATCATTTTGCTCTTGGTGATCTCGGCGTTCTCCTGGTAGCGTATCCGGCTGCTGAAGCAGAGTCCCTCCTCGCTCTCCTCCACCGTCAGAGACATGGACACCTTCATACAGTACGTGGAGTTTCTGTCAAGACACACATCAGACAATTAAACCAATCGAAAAAATAGCTTTCCATTAATGCAATAAATAGTGTGTCATAAGCAGCATATATTTATATCAGTAGTCAATGATAAATGTATGGGTAAAATGATCAATTTATATCAAAATAATTGGTATGTTAAGATCATGTTTCATGAAGATATTTTGTAAATTACCAAACACATTCAAATGCATTCATTTTTGATTAGTAAAGAACATCATTTGGACAACCTTAAAGGTTATTTAAAAATATTTAGATTTTCTTGCTCCCTCAGATTCCAGACTTTCAAACAGTTGTTATTTTCGATCCTAACAAACCATACACCAATGGAGAGATGATTTTATTCATCATGGGTTTCGTGCTCCCGGGTCACAGTTGCCTGCAGGTGAGATGGAACTGAAATTCACCTCTAAAACAGTTTCTGACAGAATAAGGGTTCAAAAGAGCCACGTTTTGTTTTGCGCAGGGTGACGTCACAATGAAGAGGAGGTATAAAGCTTTGTTTTTAACACATGCTCTGAACCAATGCTTGCTGAGCTGTTGAGAACGTCTCTTTGAAGATGTTTCTCTCTCTTTTGTCTGTTTGAGGGAGAAGAAGTGTATAATTTAGGTTCTATTACAGTATCTGTAATCACTTCTTGTGGGATTTCCTTCACTATAGTGAAAAATAACTAGTCTCTGTGGGCTTCTGTGCATTTGGAAACACTTAATGACATGAACGTGAACATGAAGCATTCTCCCTGTTCATTTAGCTCTGATCCAGAAATCTCTAGCTTCTTCCACACATTTTTTTAGATCTGCCTACTGCATTGATTTTCTTTTATTCTGTGCAATATCAGAAACACAAGGCATGTCCACGACGGTAAAACAGAGCAATTACTGGTGCACTGGATATAAACAGTTTAGTAATTATTAACAGCACCACCGCTCCATGCTTGTCTTCTTCTTTTATCCCACATTGACACGCGGCTGGATTAATTGACAGCTGTGTCGGGCCGTTCTGTTACAAAAGAATCTGATAACTCGTGCCATAATGTTCAAAGGGAATCAATTAATGCTGAAAAATACAGGGGATCTGAAAATGAGAATACATCTGCATACAAATAGACAGAGCTTTTCTGAGAAGGCAGCGCTGAGATGAAACAAACGGTGTCCCACGCACAGGAAACGTCTCATTAAACACGTACATATGCATATATCAGTCAAATACTGTAAAACCGTCTTCCCTCGATCAGCCATCATCGTATTCCAAACAGTTCACAAGCCTCGCATTTAATTATTTCACTGAAGTGAAGATGAAACGTTCTGAAAGCATCCAGAAATCAACACAAAGTGATTTATTTCTGGGCCAGTGCAGAGCTATTACTAGTAATAGTGAAACCCGCCGATCGATAAAGATGAGCGATGTCGTGTCGTGTGACGCGGATCGATGAGTGGACGAGCTGCTGACCGCTTCACACGACTGGTTGGTGCTCTGTGAGCCGTTATCAGCCCGAGGACGGGACAAGATGCTAACAACATCTGCTAATTAGGACATTAGGACATGTCTGAGCGCCGATGAGGCTAGATGTGTGTGAGATCCTTCTGACCAATCACACACGCAAGACTGGAGCGGATCAAACACGAGCCACAACATCGTTATTAGATCAAAACAATTTGTAATAAAGACAAAATTCAATTAAATGTCATCAAGAAATGATGTAAGAAATGCAGTATGCGTTCAAGCCTTTACGTGAATTCTTTGTCTATCAATACAGGTGAAACTCATATTAACGATCACGTTTATTAGCACTGATTGCATTACTTGCAGCTGCGGTTTAATGGCTTAAACTGTATTGAACAGGGCTGCATTGATTGTTGACTGAGAAAGGTGCTCTGCTGTTCTTCATTACTCCTGCATCAATGAGAGCAGCTAAACACACCCGTGTGTCTTCATCTAAACACACCTGAATCAAAGCTTCTCTTAGAAAGAGACGTTCCAGCTAAAATCAGGAATGATGAGGAAGATCAGGGCCGTCCTGAAGAGCGTGTCCTCAGGCCCGAGCTGGACGGCCTGTCAGACAATAACCTTTAAAAACCCCATAAATGTCTGATTCTGCAGCTCCCATCTATATCTGAGTTCTGCTGCTGAACTCACAGACAGCACTGATTAAGCTATATTGTTATTGGCACACGGTGTTTCTAAGCCATATTTGTTCTGTGTGATTGAACGATTATAGTTTTTGGGATCTCCGTCCCTGAACTAAGCTTGATCTTTAAACACATACATAGAGTCATTATACAAGTCTGCTTGGAACAAAGACAAGTGAAGCATTCTGTCTTGTGAATCTTGCCTGAAGTATTATTATTATTAATAAACATAAAGCCACTGTCTGTATAAGTAGCTACAGCCATACCCCTGTCCTTTCATCCAGTCATCATTCAGATCTTAAACCGAGAGTGAAGTCATCATTAGATCTGTGCGAGTCACTTCACTGGTATTTGTGCTATTATTTAACGTCCAAACAAGCACGTCTGAACCCATTTTGAGACTTTCCTCTCCCATCAGCACTTTTATGGGATACGGCCCTTAATGCGTGTAACAATAAAGTGTGTGTTTTGCGAGGAGAGACCTCCCAGATGTACAGAGAGCTGACAGCACACGCTTAATTGCAGGTTTGAAGAGGAACTGAGATGAAGGCAGAGATCTCAAGCTTCTCTAAATAGATTCTAGCTGTGCTTATAGTTCAGGTCAGCATAAAATGATTTGCCAAATTCATTCATACATGGTTTTCAATTTTACATTCTGTGGCCCATCAAAGAGGCTCATCAGGTGTTGAACGATTTCATTTAAGAATTGAGTTCCTTTCAAATAGTAATAGAGTTATAAAATGTATATTGAAGCACCCCATTACCTGCTTCCTACGGAGAAATCCTCACATATTAAAATTAAGCACATTAAACTGTAAAACAGGTGCAGTAGGCAAACAATAACGTGAGGATTTTTTAATTCAGTTTCTGTTAAAATTCTATTTTAAGTTGTAATGATAGTAGAGCAGCAAGGCAGTCAGTATAAATATGAACTTGAAAAGAAAGAAAGAAAAAATAACATAACAGATGAAGCTACTCATAAACCCTAGGAAAAGAGATGTAGGTTTCTATGATCATGTACTCTATTAATGGTTTTAACACCAATCTGTCATTCTGTCAATCTATCATTGCATGTGAGGGTCTAAGAATATACAAGAGTTCACTGGCTTAATTAACTAATCACTTCATTAAAGTACTTTAATAAATGTGTCACTTTTAGCTATGCGAGTCATTTTCATCTATTGTCCCTGTAGGCACGTCACCAAGAGATATAAGGCTAAAAGTACTGCATGCATCATTTAAGTGAATAAATGAGAGAGTGACTTTTGTGACTCTTACCCTCCTCATCTTAAATAGCTCAATTATCCTGTTCTTATTAAGATCATGTGCGTCCATCGTGATCAATAGTCAGCTGGAGATCTAGATGTCCACTGATTGTAGACAGAGAGCCATCATGTGAGAAGCTGCATCGACTAACACACTGTTTGTTGCTAATCGGTGATTTAACATCATATTCCTACCCTATCCTTTCTATCCCTGCAGACCCGGCAGGTTATATCGGCGTTATATCATCTTATATAGGTTCATAGTAGAAGGTTTCTCTGAATTTCAAAGTTCAGAGCGACTTCAATGTCTCGTTCTTGCTGAGCTATTCATGTCATCAAACGAAGCTGCATTAATTATTGCCACGTACTTTACAAGACAGCAGCTCTGAGTTTTCTCCTGAAGAGCCTGAAGAGTTTGGAGAACACCTGATAAGAGATAAAAGACTATTTCTTCAGCTTCATGTCGGTGTTTCTTCTCTTCGCTTCACCTCACTCATCTTCTACAGGGTTCAGGTCAGAGGACTGGGACAGTCATGGCAAAAGCTTCATTTTGTGCTCAGTGACCTCTTTTTGTGTTGGATTACTGTACGGTTGAAAGATCCAAACACGGCCTATTATAAGATTTCTAACAGAGACGGTCACTTTTTAATCTGTTGGTGTTTGATAGAATCCATGATGCCTGAGTCTGAAAGAGATGTCCAGGACCTCCAGCAGAAATCACTATTACTGTAAGCTGTTTTTAAGGTTTTTTGACCCTGAGACTCAACTATTTTCTTCAGTTCTCCAGCGGTGGTCCTCTGAGAGTCACTCAAACTCTCCTTCTCTTGTGTGTGAAGACGATAAAGTGTGTCATCTGTTTCACAGCCACAAATATTTACATCAAGACAAAAGGTAAAACACTTCATGTGCCTTGATATATTTAAAACATTAATATTAAAACATCACATTCAGTGTCTCTGTAGGTTACACAGGAAAGCAGATGAATATGAACGGTTTTCACTGAGGAAAAATATTCTGGCTTCATCTGCTTGCCTATACAAAATATACATCATCAATTTTCACCTTTTAATGTCTGCTTTTACTACATTCCTACTTAATGCAAACTGTGTAGAAATAACGGGCGGTCAGTAAAGCCAAGCCTGGTTCTCCCCCGAGCGCCATCATGTGAAGACAGTTTCATGTTGAGGACAAGAACAGCACAGATCTACTGTAAGTGTACTGTAGAGAGGACAGGAATACAGCGTGTGATTGAAATGGACATTTATCTGCTCTCAGTCTATATCTATTAGCTTCAAGCAGGTCTCTTTCTGACCAGTTTAGAGCCCTGGGTGAAGTCACTATTAGTGCCCCACACACACACACACACACACACACACACACACACACACACACACACACACACACACACACACACACACACACACACACACACACACACACACACACACACACACACACACACACACACACACACACACACACACACACACACACACACACACACACAGACACACACACACACACACACACACACACACACACACACACACACACACACACACACACACACACACACACACACACACACACACACACACACACACACACACACACACACACACACACACACACACACACACACAGACACACAGACACACACACACACACACACACACACACACACACACACACACACACACACACACACACACACACACACACACACACACACACACACACACACACACACACACACACACACACACACACACACACACACACACACACACACACACACACACACACACACACACACACACACACACACACACACACACACACACACACACACACACACACACACACACACACACACACACACACACACACACACACACACACACACACACACACACACACACACACACACACACACACACACACACACACACACACACACACACACACACACACACACACACACACACACACACACACACACACACACACACACACACACACACACACACACACACACACACACACACACACACACACACACACACACACACACACACACACACACACACACACACACACACACACACACACACACACACACACACACACACACACACACACACACACACACACACACACACACACACACACACACACACACACACACACACACACACACACACACACACACACACACACACACACACACACACACACACACACACACACACACACACACACACACACACACACACACACACACACACACACACACACACACACACACACACACACACACACACACACACACACACATTTCCATCCTGATCTCTTAAATGCATATTCAGCAGTAAAATGAAATCATATGATCAAAACCATCTATATCTGTCTATATGTATAAAAGGTTAACATTAGTGCTGTCTGTTGAATAAAAAAAACAACAACAAAAAAATGAATTATTCACATATTTCTGTAATTAATTGTCATTATCTGAATCTCCAAATCCATGTAGAAACAATATAAATATAAAGATGGTATATTTTAAATGTGTTTAATGTCATCTTTTCACTAAATAGACTATTATTAACAATGGTTAGTATTTTTGATAATACTGCTACTGACGTCTCTATTAAAGGCATTTTCATCTGCACTTCAGTACAACTGAAAGCCACTGATTTTAATATTTAGTTTATTATTTTTAACTTTTAATTTAAGTGACCTAAAACAATCCTGGCATAAGCTATAAATTGTAAACTCATAAATGAATGTTAACTCGAGCGACTAGAAGAGAGATTTCTTTATATCCGTGGGTTCAGAGGATCAGGGTTAAGAACCAGATTTCATTAAAAGCAGCACTGTCTCTTTAAAACCTGATGCGGATCTGACACACATCTGATCTCTTAACTCTTTCTAGTCACTTAGTGCTTTAAAACCCTTTACGAGGTTCCTCGGCAAAACCCAGCATTTTAACATGATTGTGTTTTTGTCTGGTAAAGCTCTACTGATCTCTCTCTGTCTTTCATCTGATTATCATCTTCATCCAGTGCTGTTTCTCCTCTGAAGTCATGAGTGATAGCGTTGTCTTTATACTCATAACCCCTGACTCTCCGTGACACTGTGGTCTCCTGTTCAATTCAACTTACAATATAAAATATAATGACTGATGTATTTGATTAGAATAATAATATGACTATTTAAAATATTTCATATGAGACAGATGATGAAATAATGCAGATTTCTATCTGGGCAAATGTGTGCAAGCAAACTTCTAAACATTGATCCAATTTGTATTCTGAAGATAACGAAGAGTTCCAACCATAAACAGACACAAAACCACGATAAATGAATTCATATTTTGATTAAATATTTCAGATCAATACTGTACTCTTCAAGCCACTTCATGGAGACTTAATGTTTCTTGCTTAAAGATGACTAAGAATGTCCTAATTATAGTAACAATACTATAATACTATAATACTATAATACTATAAGTTAATACTATAAGAATGGCAGACATCTGAAGTGAACCTGTTGCTTTGGAGTGATATCTGATTGAGAACTTCCTCTTCTGTCCTCCGGTTCACCATTTTATCCTAAAAATCCTAGATTTCACCGTTTTGCTCATAAAGTGTGCGGCGTGCTGCAATGTAATGAACCAACATCTCCTCTGTGTAGTTTTATAAAAAAATTAAAAAAAAGAGGTAAAGTTTTGCAAATGTGTTTAAGCAGCTGAAAGAAGAAGAGCAGAACACAAAGAAAGGACGCGAGGAGAGGACATCTAAAAACTGAGCAGCACTGAATGAAGAACAAGGCCGGCAATCAGGCTGAGTTTAAGCAGCTGTCTCTAATTATCCTCTTAATTGGTTTGATTAAGTTAGAAGGAATTGCTCATTGAAGCACTGCCACCACGTCCAGTCAGAGTATGTTCTGCTTGAAGAAGAACATGATTCCAGAGGAGCTCAAACATGATGAATATTGTATAGTATGTGTCTGATCACATTCAGGTCTACAGTGAGTTGATGTTGGTCTTGTTGTTTCACACACTGTATAATAGATTATGATACCAAAGTAAACGGGTACAATTTTTAACCTGTTTAAACTCAATTCAGTATTTAATGTCACATCATTATTCATGGGGTAAAGGTATGTGTGTCAGAGCTGCTGTACACACACACACACACACACACACACACACACACACACACACACACACACACACACATTTGGACTCTTCATAGGTGTAATGTTTCTATACTGTACAGACTGTATGTGTTCTTGTTCTACACCTCTTACAGAAAACTACTACACATTTTTTGAATTGAAGTTTTTGTTTTACATGTATGTTAATATTGATGTAACCAATGACCTTCCACTAATAAATCACATTCTATAGCCATGCATATACGTTGTACCAATAATACCCAAACATACTAGGTGTGCTGCTTGACAGCAATCTTTCCTTGAAAACCATGTTTCCAGCATCTGTAGAAGTTTTTCCATCTTAAAAATATATCTAAATTACGACCTATGCTTTCAACCTCTAATGCAGAAATATTAATTCATGCGTTTATGACCTCAAGGTTAGATTATTGTAATGCTTTATTGGGTGGTTGTTCTGCACGCTTAATAAACAAACTTCAGCTAGTCCAAAACACAGCAGCCAGAGTCCTTACTAGAACTAGGAAGTATGATCATATTAGCCCAGTTCTGTCAACACTGCACTGGCTCCCTATCAAACATCGGATAGATTTTAAAATCTTATTAATTACCTATAAAGCCCTGAATGGTTTAGCTCCTCAATACTTGAGCGAGCTCTTATCACATTATAGTCCTGCCCGTCCGCTGGAAGTTAAGTGCTGGGCGTCCGGTCAGAGGAGAACTAACCTCAACTGAGTCTGGTTTCTCCCAAGGTTTCTGTATGGATGGGGTTTCGGTTCCTTACCGCTGTTGTCTCTGGCTTGCTTGGTTGGCCAGGTATTGTTTTGCCTGCTGCTCCATGAGTACAGCTTATTTATTCATACTCTTTCAGCATGACCTACTGCTTTTGACACACACACGCACGCACACACACACACACACACACACACATGTATGTACTGTATAAGCTTGGTTTATTATGCAAATGAAAAGATTTGAGAAGATTTCTTAACAAAAACATGTAGGTTTAAAATATTGTTCAGCTTGTCAGTCAATGTCAAAGGAGCCAGAACTCATAAAACTGAAAAATACATTACATGTCACAGTGAAGACATTGTCTACCGTGATGCATAAATGTCTCAACACCTGGGAATTTGTGCTGTCATAGTGATAAAGTAGCAATTTTCAAATATGCAAACAAACAGAATGTACACACGCAAAATTCTATTTATCAATGTTACAAAACTAAACAAAACAAAAATTGTATATATATATATATATATATATATATATATATATATATATATATATATATATATATATATTCATTTTTGTTCATAATGCAAAAACTAGTGTAATTTTGGGAGAAAAAAATACACATATTTATACATGAAACTATAATTAACTAACAAGAAACTCAAATGAATGAATTAGTAACTAACAGCACTCATTTGAATACAGTAGTTATTTAACTCCTTGAGAACTCCTAAGAAAATATTGATTGCTGAGTGCTCTTTCTTACTAAATGTCATGAGAGGTTTGGGTTTCGTTTCATGATCTTGTTTTCATGTCTTTTATTTAGAAGTTTGTCTCATGCTTCCCTTGCCCTCATGTCTCTTTGCGTCATGCTCTGATTGGTTGTTGATGTCATGTGACCCTCCCTGTTTAGTATAAGAAGCCGTGTGGTTCCCATCTCATCTTGTTGTGTATTGATGTTGTAAGCTGCTGTTGGTGAGTGTCTTTGTCAAGTCTGTTTCAAGTCATGTCTTTGTTTGTTTGTAGTATGGATTTCTTTTCTGTTCAATAAACTGCACCTGGGTTCTTCTACACTTTCCTCAGTGGACGATCATTACACCAATAAAAGCATGTTTCTTGTTAAGAGTAGCTATTAAAATGACAATATTGTGCTGCTTGTTTGTTCCTGTGTGGTAGTCCAGTAATGCTGGATCAGCGGTCTGAAGTCTTATTGTATGTTTGTCATTAGTGTGTGATCTCTAAAGCAATAACTCGTTTGAAAGAGGAGAGTACTGTAGTCTTACTCCAAGATGAACGGCTGGATGTGTGTCAGGGGTTTACTCCTGGAGTCGTTTCTGAGATCAACGCCGCTCACGTTTAGTTGTGTGGGTCTGAGACTGTTTTTTTTTTTTGTTCACTGAAATAGAAACAGTGAATAACCGTCCTGCAGCGATCAGAGCTCGGAGGAGACGGTGCTTTCAGTCACAGCTGCTCCGTTCAGATGTTTTACAGCAATCGCCCTTCAGCCGCAGAGTCACAGTCAGCTCTCTTCTGAGCCGAGGCTTTCCTCAAGGTCTTCCTTCAGCAGAAGAGGAGGTACTCGCGTGTGAATTCATGCTCTTTTTTTTTTTTTTTTTTTTTTTTTTTTTTTTTTTTTTTGTTCCTGCATCTCTGGTTTCTTACTTCAGACGTCGTCTTCAGAGATGAAGAACACAATCTAAGCAGTGTGCAGTGCACATTATGCATGTATTTGTGTCTTTTATTTTTTTTCTGATTAGACTGAAGTGAGAAACTGCACGCCTGGGAGAAGAGGATGACTGTCTGTCAATGAATCTGCATGTGACTAAAAACCCTACATGACTTCTGCCCTGATCCAGGGTCTGGACGAGCACACGCTGAGAGACCGTCAGATGGGGTTTATGAGGACGCTGACCAATGTCCCCATAACTCAAAAGGCTACTAAATGTTTTTTGTTGTTTTTTTTGTTGTTTTTTTTTTTTTTTATCTAAAACTGCATTAATAGATTAGATTTAGATTTTCTTTTAGTAGGAAACATTCCCCATCGTGTGTGTGTGTGTGTGTGTGTGTGTTCTGGTTGTGTGTGTGTGTTACTCTGGTTGTGTGTGTGTGTTACTCTGGTAGTGAGTGGCGCTCAGTCGTTGGGGAGTAACTACTACAAGCAGTGATTCGATCTAAAACCCCAACGAGGAATTCAACAAGTGAATCGTTTTAAGGAGGCAATAACCTGAGAAACACTAGCAACACAGAGACTGGAGGCTCGTCTAGAAGAGTACAACAGAGAGCGCTCTACTTGAGAACGACTGCAGGGTTTGGACTAACTAGCCGTGTAGAGACACAAGCGCTGCATCCTCAGAGAGTTTGCCTGGAATATGAACCCTTGTCAGTTCTTCTCAATGAATGCCTCAAATTCTCAGCAAAATTGTCCAAACAGAGCCTGTTTACCCGAGCCCTGACAGTGAAAAACAGTAAAGCAGGTTTTTCATTATAGCAGTACCAGGATACAGCTTAGCACACAACAAAACGAGCCCTGGATGAAGTGAAACGTTCACTCAGAACTACTGTTTACAAGCAACCGGGACAATCTTTCAGATCAACAGCTTGTGCTGCGGGTGAAGAAACACTTTAGCATGGGGATGTTTGACAGCATGTGTTTTTTCAGCATGCGCTGCATATGTAAGATCTTCAGAGTATAGCGTAAAAACCATGGACGTGAATATAATTATTAAACGTGGGTGATTTCTGGTAAGAAACACGACCCACACATACGACACATTCTGGTTTTGACGCATATAGACACAGGGTTTTCAACAACGGCTTCATCACGTCCAGCGTAGACTTTATCTGATGTGGAGACATCTGTTCTTCTCACACTACTAATTAGACCTGAGATACCAGGTCTTCTGATCCTGATAAACCATCTATGGCTCATTGAGTTCTTCAAACGATCAGCAGTGCAGTGATTGGCTGGCAGACGACAATGACATCAAGTCATTACAAAAGAGACCCGACGAAGAAGTTGACAAACTCTGGACCGTTACAGGAAAACAACGCATGATTCTCAATTACTATATTCACGATTTCTTTACAGAGAAAATTTAAGTAAATTAACTTGTAGTCTAAAGGATAAACTAGAATACTTCTGTAGCATCAAAATGATTATCTGATTAGTTGATAATCTATTTATTCACGTTTTCTTGTCTCTAGTTGAACTTCTGTAAATGATGTGTAGCTTGGTTTTAAAGTAGTTTCCCAGCATTGATGAGCAGTTTTTCTCTGTAGTTTCAGATATCAGACGCCGTTTCGATTTTTCCTGCCTGAAGAAAGTGTTGTTATGAGCGAGCAGGGAGCGGATAGACTTAATGGTATTAGTAAACCCTTTGAATGATTTTATGTCCATCAGATCCAGGACACATGACATCAGCTCCCTAATCAACAAATAATTGAAAAGCATGGGAATACCTAGTACAATCAAATAACGTACAAATTAAAAACAGAAGCAAACTCTCTGTTTAAATTGCATAATCATCTGAAACCGGAGTCAGATTAAACCCCAGAGCTAGAATTAAACTCTATTAAATTCACAGAAGCACAAGAAGACGCCATGAGAAGAGCTTCACCCTCGACACAAATACAGTCTGAGTCTGTCCACAGACCCAACTCCCTGACTCTAGAGAGCTCTCCTCGAGTCAGCCACGTTCTCCTTCTTCATCAGGTCCCGGACACTGTAAAGCACGCAGACCTCACCTGAATCCTGCCGGAAGAACCTGACAACTAAATACAGTGAAGCATCTTTGCCCAACTGAGTTAGATCTAAAAGAGCTTGAAAGAAATAGAAATCCCTACCCCCTAAGAATAGAATAGAATCATTTTACTCTATTAGTCTGCGGTTTGTAGTGAAAGTGACGATCTAATTCATGGCAATATTAGGAAATAACCTCCTAAGTATTCAATTCAAACCATTCTGGCACATCTTACCCCAATGGTCTAATCATATCTTTTTACTCTGAAATAAAAACAGTAATATGAAAACATTAACAATGCTCAACAATTTCCTCATTAATAAATAGAGCCCAAACACTTGGACGCCTTCGGATCAGTTTGACCTCAAGTTGGACCACTTCATCAACATGCTTCTTTAAACTCAGTTTGGACGGCAATGTCTCTCAGTGGGAGAATATATAGTACACAGGAATATAGTACATGTAGGCCAAAATGTCATGTCAAGTCTGTGTCTAAAGTCTAAAATCAGTTTTAGTGGTGTGTCTGCGTGTGACGTCCAGCTGTTTTCAGCACACTTGATTTGAGTCTGAGGTGCTAATGACCCACCTGAGCACACAAGTGTAAAATCCATTGTCCTCCATCTCTGCGGAGCGGAACCAGATGGAGTCTCCCTCCTTACTGAGCCGGTGACCCGAGAAGATGATGGGCTCCTCGGAGTCGCCCTTGTTTCTGTACCAGATGAGCCGCAGCTTGGCATTCTGGGCCACGCTGTAGTTGGTGCGTATGTAGCTGTAGAAGAGAGCGCACTTGACCCTCAGCGGCTCTCCGGCCAGCACACGGTACGTCTTCAGATCCACAGACCAGTCTATACAGCCGTCCACTGCGGAGAGAGAAGACACCAGCGTCCATTACTAACAGCCCGCGCTGTCTGAGAGTCTGAGACACATCTCTAGATCATCTCTCTCTGAATCGAGGTGTAGATGACATCCAGGGTCCTTCATTCATCAGTGTTTCATTTAAAGGAGAAATTTGCAGTTTCTAACTTTGGTAAACTGTAATTTATCTCAGACAGTTTTTCAGGATTCTTTGAGCAATGAAAGGTTAAAATAGAAATCTTTAACTCAATAAAATTTTACACACACACATTCTTGCTGGAAAAAAAAAACATGAACAAATACTGACCTCAAACGTTTTAATAGTAACACAAAATGTATATATTTTGAGTAAAATTTTTCTTTTCAACTCTTTATTTAAGAACGCTGATAGAAATGTGTCTGTGCGTCTCTCTACAATCAAGCGGCATTTAGTTACTTCAAAAATGGAGATATAAATAGAAATATAATGTAAGGATCTAGTATCTCTAGGAAATTTTCTTAATAACAGTCAGAGGGCATCGTTGACAGGTTTGTGTCTGTGTGAACGTGAACATAATAAGTACGTTGTACTGACTTTGATT
This sequence comes from Puntigrus tetrazona, assembly GCF_018831695.1. NCBI lineage: Eukaryota > Metazoa > Chordata > Actinopteri > Cypriniformes > Cyprinidae > Puntigrus > Puntigrus tetrazona. Next base: position 5,937,098 of record NC_056712.1, on the reverse strand, counting down.
GAAGTACATAGTGTGTAAGGTCACCTAATATAAAGCATGGCCTGAAAAAGGCATCTTTTTTTCAGTATATACAGCCTTGATGAGTATAAGAATGTTTTGAACAGCAGTGTATGTGCCAGACCTTGTAATCGTGGCTAGGGGTTTGTTCAGATCACTGGTAAATTATATAAAATCCTGAAATAATCGTCTGCTAGACGCTTTTATAAAGACAATGACCTCTGAAACATCAGAAAAGGCCCGGCACTGCCATCTGCAAAGAGCAACAAAGCTATTTCCCCTCGCTCACACAACACACTGCGCTCCAATATTTCACACTGATAGAAAGATGAAACCCATCAAAGTCACGGCCAGCTATCAGCAGCGAACGCTGTAATTTATGAGCAATTACAGAGGTGTTTGTGCGCGGACACTGACTCATCACTGCGCCCGCCTCCCATCACATAAATATCTCTCACATTCAAGAGCTGCCAGCGCCGATTTATGTCAAGCGCTGTCACAATCGCACATTTACGGCATAGATTTTTGTTATATACGCTCGGCCTGATGAATTTCACAGCGCTGCACTGGATGCTGCAGGAAAGATGGAGGGAGAAAGTGATATCACACATGGCTGGACAGGAAGAGAGGGCTAGAAATCACACACACACACACACACACACACACACACACACACACACACACACACACAGCGCAGTGCATTAGTCTGCTCTGCTGCCTTCATGCCTGGATCGCGTCTGAAGCAGAAAGCGTGTGGAGCTCACAGGTTACACGTTACGTAAACAGGCAGCCATATGTCGCCCCGAGTCATTCCGCATATAACGCGCTTGTCTCCGATGATTAATTTATCGGTTATTGAGTGCAGCACAACGGTGTAATTGGACAGGATACGCCTTGCTTGTCATGCTAATTCGTGTTACACGAATACATCACGGTAAGCGCCTGAGCGAGGCTTTGTAGCGAATCCTAAACGCTTGCATATGGATGAGGCCGAATACTGCGTGAAGCAGGCTCTGAGAGGAAAGAGCAGACGTCACGGATGCACAGCAAGAGGGCATTAGTGAACTTTTCAACAAAACATGAACTCCAGAGCAAGATATTACTCACGGCATCACAGACACCTCGGACGGGTCACGAAAGGCCACGCCGCACGAGAAGCAGTCCCAACAAGACACTAGCATTCGTTTAATGTTATGCATCCAGGCTTTTTGCATTAACTGCGTGAAGATTTTTGAGGAGCATGAGGATAGAAAGGAATTAATGACAGGATTTCTCAGGTTCCCTCTGCTCCTGATGTGAAGGCCTCGGCCGGCGTCTGCTGCAGCAGTAATAGTCTGACCTGCTTCCAGAGATGCTCGCTCTATTATCCCGCCATACAGCAATTCCAGCTATGAGAGCTGAAGGGGAACAAAAAGTCAATATGAGAACAACAGCCCACCAAACGCTTTGTGCTGATATGCACTTTCATGGCGTCTTATAGCTTGTTTCTAATTCTCCCGAAGTGTGAGTGAATAGCTTGTAGTGGACGTGTATCTCCAGACAGGAGTAAATGGAGCTGGACGAGGACGCCCGGGGTGAAGCGCTCTCCCGCCGTCCTATCAAAGACGAATCAATATGGAAATGCAGCGAGGGTCACAACCTCACCGGTGCGGGACACAGACACAGGGCGCTCATTTGAAACATGTCAGAACCACCAACACTAGAGAGGACCCTCGGTGAGCTGCTGTCTATGTAGGGGGACCTTCAAACTGAACCTAGTCTGATTACCGTCTTACTGATCTACTGAAGAAAACACAATATATCAGCTGCGTTCATTCAGATCATTTTTACTGCATGATCGTGAACGGTTCATTAATTTATGATCGTATTGTAATTCAGGCTGTTGTCAGACCAGCTCATCATATTTTTATCTATTCACAGTCTACACGTCTGTACGCTCGTTCTTGCACCTGTTTGCTCTTCAGCCTCGACTGCTTTAGTGTATTAATCCACTTAAGTTTCATTGTAGCTTTCAGTAAGTATCTGGGATGAATAGCATGAATAATGAATGTTTTCAGAGAAGGTTTTTCAGTCCTCCAAAGCCAAAATATACTCTAAAACGTCTTGCTGCGGTGCTGTGTCAACTGGTAAAGAAAAGAACCGTTTCAAGTAGAAAAGAGGACTTTTAACTGTAAACTTTTACCTCTGCCTCTGGATGTGATGTGAGAAAGAACTAGTTTTTTCATGTGCTTCCTCACTCATAAGCCAAGTAACATGGGTTTATTCATTCACCTCGAGAAATAAGCAACCTGGTTTCATAAAAATACGTACCTCTGTGCACTTTCTATGCAACAGCGTCTCATGTACCTTACTGAACGTTTCACCTCAGTTTCAAAGAGAAATGTCCACTGATTTGCGCTGAAACACAGGTTCAGTACATGAACCCTGGCACATTTTTATTACCTTGATATAGAATGTATTGCAGAGGTTCAGAATTGAAATATCTGTGGACAGTTGCTAAAAATGAATGCTCTATCATGTTGGAAATATGCCCTACACCGAATCATGCCTAATCAACCCCTAGGTTCTCGTTCTCTGAACGATCACACTTTCATGAGATCAGAAGATAAGCATAAACACAACATACTGCTGTCACAATGGCTGTCTGGATGTAAAGTGTTTGCTTTATTAATCCAAACTCTGTATATTTGGGTAAAAAGGAATAAAAGGTGTCATAGTTTTGCTGCCTCTAGTGTTAATTTCTTTTGGTAACTGCAGTGATATTTAGTTGTTTTATGTCTCGATAAAAAGTGCACCAAAGTACGCTTATGCCATGAGCCCAGGAAGAAAATAAGAGAGGATTGTCTCAAACAAGCTGTCAGAGAAGTCTGATTGGGTCTGGGTCTGATTTCCTCAAACAGGACTGAAGAGTAAAGCACTGATAGACTTCTTCTGTGGTTTCCATGTTTTCCACTGTAAGGTCAATGCAGGTTTTTAAAAGCAGGACCATGTTTTACACTGTGAAAGCATCAAATATTTAAATAGATGGTCATCTCTGCTTCTTTCCAACATTTTTGAGTCGTCTTTCTACAGAGTTTGTCTTCAGCTGGTTCACTGGTGGTTTGAAGCCTGTATTCTCTGAAGAACGGTGTTTATTGTGAAAACTGCTATATGCTGGAACTTCGAGATGATATGATCTGTTTTCTGTAAGGATCAGTGTCTTGGTGAAGTGTGGTATGAAGCCTCGGCTCCTGAAGGAGGAATGACGCGCTGCTTCAGGCTGCTGATGATTTGGGACACATCCTTTATCTCTCTCTCGCCCTCAACTCAACACATTCACGAGTTATAAATAACATATTACATTATGAATCTTAGTAAATGGCATATTTTCGAAACACGAGCACTGCCTGAGAGACACTTTATTTTACAGACCTGTAAAAACGAGGTACTTACCCTGAACCTACCCTTGGTCTGCTGGGATAATCCACTAGATTCACGCTAACCCAAATATGTTAATGTTAGCGAGCAGCATTTGATCTCGATGATTACGGCCCTTGACCAGCAGCTGCTTCCTTTGGTTTTATTGTTTAACGGGAGCTGATCATTTTCTTCTCTTAAGTGTGTTCTTAATTGGTGTCATCACTCGAGGCGCAGATACAGAACAGACCAGAGCCTCATTTTAGAGCTATTTTTACATGATTGGTTTTATAACAGGTGTTAAGCTCGGTCAGATATGCTTACACGGGTGCCTGACTGACCACTGGGCGATTTACTGTGTTAACATTATACAGAGATTTTACATATGGGGACCACCATTCATTTGAAAGATGAATACATAATCTTTCCATTGATGTCTGGTTTGTTAGGATAAGGCAGTACTTTTCTGAGATACAACTATTAGAAAATTTGCAATCTGAGGGCGCAAAAAAATCGAAATATTGAAAAATATCTTCATGGAACATGATCTTTACTTAATATCAATCAATCATTTTTATTTATATAGCGCTTTTAACAACACAGGTTGCATCAAAGCACTGTACAGTATAATGTACAATACTTTATACCCTAATGATTTTTGGCATGAAAGAAAAAATGTATAATTTTGACGCATAGAATGCATCGCTGTCTATTGATACATATATACTGTGCTGCTGATGGCTGCTTCTGTGCTCCAGAGACACGAATAAGTTTGAAATGGAGATTTAGTTCAGTTCTAGTTCAAGAGAACAGCTGCAGTACTCAACTGGGTGCATTTCTGTCATATTTCTCATAGGAGAACATACCAACTAAACCTGCCAATATCCACATTCCATACTAAATATTCTATACACATACTGTAGTGCATATTCACAAAGCTAACTTAAAGACCATCTGGCCTTCTGTAACACGCAGCCCCATGTTGTTTTTAGATATGAATTTTTCATTGAAACCATATGCCCGCATTACAGCGCCATCTGAAATAACAAATTAATTTCTGCTTTTATAATTATATTTCACTTATATTCTGTCACAGTGTCATGAATTGGCTGCTGGCCCGATCAGTATCCACAACCATGACGTGATCCAACACTTATGATTGAATGAATAAATAATGCATCAAGCAGTAAAACGTGGTTACATAAGCATGCATGAGATCTCATTAGACCAAGACTGATGAATAATCTACAGTACCGACCGCGAGTCTGAAATATTCCTGATCCTCAAAGCACTGGTCATCCCTGTGTAATAAGCGAAGGAAGGAATACGGCAGATTATTTTATTTCAGCCTGCTGTATAAATATTAGACATCGACGGTAGTTTTCAGACTCATCTGTTTGATCAACAAGCTCATCTCAGTCATCAATGTGGTGGTGCATGACAAGGATTTAGCTTCACATTAAACACTGATGTCAAATGTTTTAACTAGTAATCTTATATATTTACCTGCTACCCATAGACTACCATACCTGTCTCTAAACATAGTAATATCAGAGATTCAACATGAACTCAATAAATGCAGACAGTAGTGACCCAAGCACTGCACCGTATTTCCATCCAGCTCCAATCTGCTAAACACAAGATGCTGAAATATAATATTACACGCATTATTGTGTAAAGCTGCTGTGAAACAATGAAGAGCGCTGTATAAATTCATTTGACTTGACCTGAAATGAAACTTACTTCTGGTTTCTCGACAGCACCGGAACTCAGGAATTCAACTTGAGAGCAAAGCCAAGACAGCAAACGTGAGCACCGCTTGACTGTATCACACTTATTAGTGCAGCTGTTTAACGGTGAGACACTATAACTCAGACAGAGAGAGACACGTCTCCGGGAAATATAGAGAGAGAGGAGAGGACAAATCATAAGATCCAGCAGTTAAAATGAAAAAGAGCGTATGAGGTGAACAAAGAGCAAGACATGACAAACGTCTCTGTGCCACACAACGATAAAACACACACAGACAGCCGACTCATCAAAACATGGAAAACGCATTTCAAATTTGTGCTTTCTAAAAGTCAAGTTTCGAAAATGATTGCATCGGGTAATGAGTGGAATCAGACAGGAGCAGTGTGTGTGTGTGTGTGTGTGTGTGTGTGTGTGGACAAACACTCGTCTGCCCTGAGTGCTCACTAATGAATTAGATGAGCCGACGAAGACACGAGACCACAGGTGAAGATGAGCAGAGAGAGACTGAGAGAGAGAGAGAGAGAGAGAGAGAGAGAGAGAGAGAGAGAGACGACAGAAAGACACGAGACCACAGGTGAAGATGAGCAGAGAGAGACTGAGACGGAGACAGAGAGAGAGAGAGACAGAGAGAGAGAGAGAGAGAGAGAGAGAGAGAGAGAGAGAGAGAGAGAGAGAGAGAGACAGAGAGAGAGAGAGAGAGAGAGAGAGAGAGAGAGAGAGAGAGAGAGAGAGAGAGAGAGAGAGAGAGAGAGAGAGAGAGAGAGAGAGACAGAGAGAGAGAGAGAGAGAGAGAGAGAGAGAGAGAGAGAGAGAGAGAGAGAGAGAGAGAGAGAGAGAGAGAGAGAGAGAGAGAGAGAGAGAGAGAGAGAGAGAGAGAGAGAGAGAGAGAGAGAGAGAGAGAGAGAGAGAGAGAGAGAGAGAGAGAGAGAGAGAGAGAGAGAGAGAGAGAGAGAGAGAGAGAGAGAGAGAGAGAGAGAGAGAGAGAGAGAGAGAGAGAGAGAGAGAGAGAGAGAGAGAGAGAGAGAGAGAGAGAGAGAGAGAGAGAGAGAGAGAGAGAGAGAGAGAGAGAGAGAGAGAGAGAGAGAGAGAGAGAGAGAGAGAGAGAGAGAGAGAGAGAGAGAGAGAGAGAGAGAGAGAGAGAGAGAGAGAGAGAGAGAGAGAGAGAGAGAGAGAGAGAGAGAGAGAGAGAGACAGAGAGAGAGAGAGAGAGAGAGACAGAGAGAGAGACAGAGAGAGAGAGAGACAGAGAGAGAGAGAGAGAGAGAGAGAGAGACAGAGAGAGAGAGAGAGAGAGAGAGAGAGAGAGAGAGAGAGAGAGAGAGAGAGAGAGAGAGAGAGAGAGAGAGACAGAGAGAGAGACAGAGAGACAGAGAGAGAGAGAGAGAGAGAGAGAGAGAGAGAGAGAGAGAGAGAGAGAGAGAGACAGAGAGAGAGAGAGAGAGAGAGAGAGAGAGAGAGAGAGAGAGAGAGAGAGAGAGAGACAGAGAGAGAGAGAGAGAGAGAGAGAGAGAGAGAGAGAGAGAGAGAGAGAGAGAGAGAGAGAGAGAGAGAGATTGTAATATATATGACAATAGCGTGATAAAATAAACCCCTGCATAAAAACAGAATATATATGGATTTTCAATTATTGCCCTATTGCTTTCAACATATGGAAATGAGTAAGACTTCCTTTATATTGTTTTATATATATATATGCAAAATATACACTGATAATTATTGTGTAGGCATGGTGCTCTGATCCCAGCGGTCATGAAGCTTTATGAAGAACTTTACTTAAAAAATCCTGTCTAAAAACAATCTTGATGAACCTGTGCAGTTTAGCTGATGGCCTTGTCCCAGAGTCCCTCACACACACACACACACACACACACACACACACACACACACACACACACACACACACACATATATGTTACACATCTATACAAAAACATGGTTTGAGTGCATAAATAATGAAGAACATGGTGCAGAGACCGGGGTGATCTGAGCAGTGATCTTTGAAGGAAAGAGCTGTGTTCTTGCAGTGACCTCAGCTCTGGTTTGTTGCCGCTGTTTTTAAGGTGACCTGATCAGGTTTGGTCCACCTGGACTCTGTTGGTCACAGGCTTTGAGGTGTTTGCCATGTTGGCTGTACCTCTAATACTCCGAGTTTAAACAGAGAACAGACTGAGAAACGATCTGTACAGCTGAAACACTGCTTCTCTGAACCGTACAAAAACATCTGTTTGATGAGGAACGAGCTCATCTCATGATGGTCAAAGGTCAAACGGTCCAAACTATTCACACAACTGTCAATAGAAACAAGTAGTAATAGATAATAAATACTCATTAAATATTAAATATCCATCATCAGATTGTATTTGTTTAGTTGCGTGTGTGTGTCTGTGTGTTTTAGGCTTGCTTCAAAAATGTTGTAGTATGAAATAATTAGTCATGCTGCTTGCAAAACTCTTCATCTTTTAGAAATGATTTTGACGTATATGAAGAGCTGAAGGACTGAAGTGTATTAATATCTGTCTGGTCGTGGTGTGATTTCACTGCATCTCTGTCAAAGCAAACAGGCCCCAGAGTTTTTATGACTGATGCAGCCATATATTACCTCCATTATCTGCCACGACAGCCGAAAACACCTCATGAAACTCTTCTTTATGCAAAATAACTGCATCTAAAATATCTAGCATTTACTAAATCGGGAATACCAGGCAGATACATGAACGGCAACAATGATGCTGGGTTATTTCTAATATTTAAGTATGGATATTTTTACGCTCTTGACCCCAATTCGCTTTCTTGACGTCATCTACAGGCACGTGTACAGTGGCATTATTTTACTTCACCATAGACAGTGCTGTATTTCTGAGTCACAGATGAGCTGATCCTCATTCTCTACAGGTCCGTTTCAGCTCAGAGCTCATGTGACTCATCTGTACACCTCGTAAATGTAAGTAGTATTCAAGCTGTTTTGTTTGTTGGACGCTGAATGAGACGTTTCCGTCGCAGGACCAGCTAATGTGGCGAGGATGCTGTGCTGTGTTGTCATGGTAACCTGCTGAGGAGGAGTGAGCTCATCCTCACATTTCTGAAGACTTCATTTAGAATCTGTGCATTAAAGGAATAAATAATGAGAGAGTTCATTTATTTCCAGCTCTGGGTAAAGTGATAGAATCACTCGAAGTGAATGGAGTAAAGCTGAAGGAAATCATTATAATGTCAGATGAGTGAAAGCACTTAACATAACGCGGTACACCGAGTACTGTGTTCTGGTTTGTGATTCCTCAGCGTTCTGAGAGCGTCCAGCAGCCGGCCGTCAGCGTGTGAGGCTGAACTCTGCTTTGGCAGTGAATGAGAGTCGAGTCACCTTGATTCCTGCTGCTTTCCGGACTGAATCCTGCATCTGACCCGTCACTAAAACCTGCCAGCAGCGCTCAAACCGGCCGGAGCCGTGAAGGACACATACATGCGCTGGTAATAATCTGCTTTTTCTGTCTCCCGTGTTTCAGGTTATATTCGTCTGCGGCAGGAGCTCTGGCTTGGGCTCCTGTTAGCTGGATTATGTGGACATTTGTGGCACCAGCCTTCAACGTGCTCATTAGTTGGGTGTTTCTCTGGAGACAGGTGATTTTCTTGGAGCTGGATCCAGCACCTGTGCCAGACACCCTTTCACACGCACCCAGACCTCACAATGCAAGGACAATTTAACATCGAAACTTCGCGATGACGTCAGCGTGTCAGACAGCAGCGCCTCCATCAACAGTTTCTGAATGCCTCTGGAAAGTGAATCAAGTGGTTGTTTCCAGAAGAGTCAGTCAGCGGAGTCTAATGACTGTGGAGATGTCTGATCAGTGCGAGACTGCGGTGGCTCTGCAAGAATGGACACAGCCACACAGTGCTTAATAAAAATAGCAAGCAAACGCATTATAAACTACACTTGAATCTTGAATCTGTTTTTGCTCACAGCACAGTAAACCATGCATTGCTACACTTTACCTTACACTTGCGTATAATTAGCCATAGTATAGTGACGTGTATTTGTAGAGTATAGTAATGCTTACTTGGAGAAGCACCCCCCTGTGATTGAGTTTCAGTGAGGTGGAGGGATGCTGATTAACCATCAAATGATCAGAGGTGGGCCGGCTGGATTCATACCCGCGCTCTGATTAGCGTGATTGTGTTCCACCGGTGTTAATTAGGCCAAGAATCTGACGAGATCCTTCTGAACTTAAGAAACACCATTTGTCCTCTTGTCAAAATCTCATGAAATTGTCCATAGAGCAACACAATTCTTCCATGCCTTATATCTAGCATTTTGTATGATTTGCTGAAATTTATACAACAGTTTTTTTATGGTCCTCGAATCTGATCATGCTCTTATTATTTATCATGGCGGATCCACCTTATTTTAAAAAAAAATTATACAGTTTTGTGTCACTGAGTAGTGTTTTAGGTGAGAATGTAAACGTCTTTTTGTGAATTCACTTCGGTGTTTTGATAGATGTGCGCTCCTGATGGTCAGCGGTCAATCAGTGCTCTTCTGGACTTTACCGCTGCTTCTGAGATGTCATTTACATCTAACGTCTTATTCTGTTATATTTTAGATAGCAGTAGTATTGGGAATTTTAGTAGTATTTAGTATTGGGAAACAACTGTTCTGCCATTAGATGATGACAAGAGTCAGCAGCAAAGGCTTATTTGAGGTTGTTTCACAGCGAGCAGCCCTGTCATCCTTGTGAGTGTGAGACTGACCTGAAGAATGAATGCTTCATCAGATGCAGGTAATCATAATCACTCGGTTCATCTCTCTCGCACAATACTCTACTCCACATTATCAGCTGCTTTTAATACAGTAATACATTAAGCTTTTAATGAATGGTCCTTCATTTCTACTTCTAACGTGATATTTTTAATGGAGGCTTGGCCTCAGACATTTTTGTCCAATTACAAGATTTTCTGTGTAAACACAATATTTACCATTTCATATCTATACTTCAGATGCCTTTATATGAACTCACACAGAACTACTTCTATAAGAAGTATTAAAGAATTTACTGCAAAAAAAATCTTGTTTAAATAATTCGGCACCAGAATCACACAGAACACAATGAAATCATTTCAAATGCAATAAATGAGTCAAGTGTGAAAAACAATTTTAAATGTAATTTCTATTGTATATTTAATGTCAGCCCCATACGGTCACTCAGTCATTCGAGAAGATTGTTTTATCCCTTTCAAAACCCCATTTGATTCTGTCAGCGGTGCAGAAATGACTCACTTTCATTAAACAACGTTTTAACAAAATTAGATTTTTTGAACCTTCAGTTATTCACACGCGATTTAAGGTCAAGCTGTTAGTCTACTTAATTCATTTTCCTACTTTAAAATGATTCTAGAATGATTAAACATGCCATTAATTGATTTCATAGCATTTTTTAAAGTGGGGTGCAAGGTGACTAATTATGGAGTGAAAGCGATCTGGATGGCACAAGAAATTGAGATGTAGCTCAGGCTCTCTGGAGACACGGAGAGAGCATATGGAGAAATACAAAGACAAAGCACAGAGTCAGGACAGAACGAAAGAGCGGCGGTGAACAGATGAAGACCAAGCCAAACGCCAGAGAAGAGGAAGGACACAGAGAAGCACAGGAGAAGCTCTGAGAGGAAACAGATGGAGCGCTTCCACCTCCTCATAAGCAGCACACGTCCAGCTCATCCTTCACCTCGGAGCCTACAGCGCCTGACACCTCCTCCAGCGCCGAGCCGAGACAGCTCTGACACCATCACACACCTGCGCTGTCCTCGCCGGCCTCCTGTGAATGACACTCATTACGAGGAGAAGGACTTTACAGCGTGAGGCGCAGCACTGGAGGTGACACACACACACACACACACACCGACTGGAGCTCGCTTCCATACGGCCTCATCCAAATCATTACAGAACAACAACTGCTAACACTGTGACCATTCTCTGACCATCAATCAACCAGCCAATCACATGAAACGTCTCTTTCTCGTCTAGCATTGGGAAATTAATAACTGGAATCGTTTTAGTGAACTGGATCATTTGGACAATACTTCTCAAACACTTCTTCATGTTGTTGGATCCAGCCCTGATCTGAGATGACCGGACAACAATGATGAGATGATGATGATCCTGATTTAGCTGTAGGTTTAATTGTAAATTTGCTGCCGACTGATTACATGTCATTCATTAATTGCATGATTTTTGCTGTTCAACTTGACACCTTCACCTCACCATTGATAAGCTACTCTTCAATGCAATGTTGAAGCTTTTATTTTCTGTTTAGCTGCTAACTTGATTTGAACTGAATTGAAAAAGATTCGTCTGTGCATGCTTTTCCAGCAGCAAACATAACTTTGCTTTTTTTGTCCACATACTGCATAACAGTACGACTACAATGACCTGGCAAAACTAAACACGTATTCAGAGCTGTTGCCGCTGTCAGATGTGTTAAGACGGTTCCTCTGCTGCCGTGATCCTCACAGCTCTTCTCAAATGATTCAGTGTTCAGTGATTCGCTGCTCAACACATATACACACAACCTAATATACACAGATTTGATCTCATGCACCAGAAAATCATTACATGACTTATTATGAAACCTATTCTCATCAAGACACACTCAACTGACCCACTGACTACCTGAGATTACTGTAAAGTGTAGATAATAAATAATACGGGGAAAGCCAAGAGTTGCAGGTGCAGAGTTGCAGGTAGCAGTTAATTATATCTAGGCCATATATATATATATATATATATATATACACACACATCCATAGAACAACCCATTTTAGACATGAGTCTGAGATTTAAAGGCAGCACCGCACAGAGCTCATTCCAACAATCTATTTCATGTATTAATCTTAATATCAGAATTTACTAATAAAATCACACTTTGTATTTTATAGCTTTTCCAGCTGCATCTCACACTTGCTAAAAACTGTAGAGGATCAGTGTGTGCTGCCTGTGATCCTAGCTCATGCAATATTTAATCTAAGTTAGATGAGTAAAAATATTGCGACAGTTTTATCACAGTCTTAATCAGATAAAGCTAGACCCTTTTGATCAGCATTAAACAGCACTTCAGGCTAATGCATCCTTTACAGGTCATTTAGTTATAAAACAACTACCACAAAAACACCCCAAACTCCATATAACCCTGCTGCTTGAATACACCGTGAAGTCTCCGTTAACAGACACACGCCTTTAGCGGCTAATGCTAACCCATCTGAGGTCAGAGAGCAGTATGTTTGTTTGGTGTGAGATCTGTTTTCTTGAACAAACGTCTCAAGTTCTCAATCCAGTCTAACTGCAGCTGATTGATTTCTCGCAGCTGCTTAACAGAAGTCTTTGCTTCCCTGCCATTGATCTGTGTGTGTTCGGGTTTAGCAGTAAAATCAAAATCAAGAGTGAAAGCGGAAGCTGCATCTTTTTCTCCAGAGTCATTGATGAAAACCAACCACAGCAAACAGCAGTAAACCAACAGACCTGGAGATGTTTGATCACGAGTCTGCTGAACACAACTAGTCCTGATAGTAGCGTTTAAGAGTGGATGTTGTTTATGTGTGAGGGTAAGTCAGGTTTAGGGAATGACACAGTGCCTGAGAATTCAAGTCAGTTGTCAGTTTTTTTCTAACAAGCAAACATATCTTTTAAAATAAGCCTAAAAAACTTCAACCCCCAACTCGTGATTTTTTAACGGGACTTCTAAGAAAAGCTAGAAGCCCCAAAAAATATGCAGACTTGGCAATTGTGGTCCAGGCCCTAATGTCCACCTCCAAACGAGGAATCATTAAGCCATTTCTCTTATGTACAGCTGGAAATCGTGAGTAGTTTCAGTATATTAAGCCTAGTTTAATCAGACACAGTGACTCCTCGGTCTGTGACGGATCACTCCACTCCGCTGCTCATTTGTGTACAGTCGAACATCTCTCGAGTCTGTCATGTCGCTGGACACGTCCACATGCTGTCAACAACAGTCAGCGTCGCTCAGATCGCCGCAAGTCGTCCGCTCTCTGCTAATATTCACGAGATCGTGTTGCTTCATTTCACTGGTACGGGGCTGGGCTTTTAGCTAACTAACAGAAACGGTTATTTGCACGTGAACACAGCCATGAGCTGAAGTGAAATCTATACCACATAGCATTAACTCCTCTTGCTAGAGATTTCTGACACCGCAGGTCTGCTCCGGACTCCAGGCCGCTCTGATGGAGAGCCACATATGGATCAGAGAGGTGCTCAGGCGGCCCTCAGGGGCCCGAACACAACAGCAGCATCAGTCTTGAGTGACACGGAGTCTCAGAGAGAAGAGTCTGGGAATAAGAGCAGGAGCAGGGCTCAGTCCGTCTGCACGCCGTCTCAACGGAGACACGCCGGAAAACAAACAAGAACTCATTTAATGCTTCACTAACTTCTCTTACTGACACCAGCAATCCTGCACCTTTTCTGTCCAACTATTCACTTACCTTGAATCAGTCACACAGTTTATATCACACACACACACACACACACACATACATATATATAAACAACAAAATCCCTACAAATATCAAATATCACAGTGTCTTATCCTAGATGTTGCAGTCACTTTTTTTTAGCAACCGATTACAGTATAAGCATAGAAAGTTAAAAAGAGCAAATAAAAAGAGCTGGGTGAAATCACTTATTAAGTGTCTCTCAATGAAAAACATCCAACAGTAAAGTGACTCTTCTTGCTTACTGTAACTGACCCCCAGACAGCGAGAGTATGAGCTGCTCAGTGTTTAACAGCTGAAAGGTAATTAGTGTATGCGGTTTGAAGCTACTGATAAATCTGTCATAACTTACGATGTTTATTTCTTTCAATTATCAACAGAAGATATATACTGTTCTTCTGTAAAATTATGTTTTGATACATCAGTTGACAAGAACAAAACACATTTATATAAAAAAAAAAATAATGAGCAAATGTGTGACAGAGATGAGAGACAGTGGCAAACTGTGTGTGTGTATATATATATATATATATATATATATATATATATATATACACACACACACACACACACACACACACACACATATATATATATATATATATATATATATATATATATATATATATATAACTTTAGATAGAAAGTGAGTGTTTAATTTGTGTGTTTGTTGAGAAGTTGAAATGGTTATGGCAGGTCAGTAATTGATGCTTCATGTGGCTCGGTCACTCTTGAGTCGCTGCGTGGATCAGACTCAGGTAAGGGCCCAGAGCTGGGCCAGCGGTGTACAAACCCTCAGCCAATATCCCAGCAGGCTCCGGGAAGCGGGGGGAGACGCTTCATTTATCACATTTTTCTTTCAGCTTTGAGAAACAGCCTCATGCTGGGAAACACTCTTCTCTTCTGTGTCTGGTAACACAGCGGAGGCTCCGGTGCAATACAAGCATATACACAGTTTACTCCAACTTTTAACAACACTGTAAAAATGATTTCACCATCCCTGTTTCCATCCATTTAAAACACCTCTAAAGGTTCTTCATTTTTCTTTGATGGCCTTCTGCAACGGGTTTAATCAATCAATCAATCATTTTTATTTATATAGCGTTTTATATATAGTTTACATTCATCTAAGGTCAAAAAATATATATATATATATATATATATATATATATATATATATATATATATATATATATATATATATATATATACATATATATATATAAGAAGGTTGGTACAAAAAAAGTGGGTAAAGACCTTTGTATTTATTAAAGATGATTCTAACTCTGATATAATCACACCATTAATCACGGCACAGCTGATGGCGAGCTTCAGAGACCCTCAACCATCCCCAGCTCCACCTGTCGAGATCAGCGACCAGTGAGATTGTGGGTACAGTAGTTCTCCACAGTGCAAGCATCAGCTCATAGTGTTACCAACAGTACGCATTTTCTGACCTGTACATTCAGGCCTGCATCTGTAATGACCTACTCTCCTTGGCTTTATTCTGTTGTGTGCATATGGACTCTTTACTGTCCCATGAGGCCACGGGACAGAATTTATTAATGAACTAATGCTGGTACACTCACTAGACACTTTATTAGGCACACCTGTCCAACTGCTCGTTAACGAAAATTTCTAATCAGCCAATCACATGGCAGCAACTTAATGCATTTAGGTAGATATGGTCAAGATGATCTGCTGCAGTTCAAACCGAGCATCAGAAAGGGGAAGAAAGGTGACTTTAAATGACTTTGACCGTGGCATGGTTGTTTGTGCCAAATGGGCTGGTCTGAGTATTTCAGAAACTGCTGATCTACTGGGATTTTCACACACAACCATCTCTGGGGTTTACAGAGAGTGGCAGTTCTGTGGGTGCAAATGCCTGGTTAATGCCAGAGGTCAGAGGAGAATGGCCAGACTGGTTCGAGCTGATAGAAAGAAAACAGTAACTCAAATAACCACCCTTTACAACCAAGGTCTGCAGAAGAGCATCTCTAAATGCACTACACGTCGAACCTTGAGACGGATGTGCTACAGCAGCAGAAGACCACACAGGGTGCCACTTCTGTCAGCTAATCAGACTTTCAGGGTCAGGGTCAGAATTTGGTGTCAACAACATGATAGCATGTATCCATCCTGCCTTGCATCAACACCACAGCTTACCTGAGTATTGTTGCTGACCATATCCATCCCTTTATGGCCATCTTCTGATGGCTACTTCCAGCAGAATAACGCACCATGTCATAAAGCGTGAATCATCTCAGACTGGTTTCTTGAACATCACAATGAGTTCACTGTACTCAAACGGCCTCCACAGTCACCAGACCTCAATCCAATAGAGCACCTTTGGGATGTGGTGGAATGGGAGTTTTGCCAAAATCTCTGAGGAATGTTTCCAGTACCTTGTTGAATCTATGCCACCAAAGGATTAAGGCAGTTCTGAAGGCAAAAGGGGGTCCAACCTGGTACTAGTAAGGTGTACCTAATAAAGTGGTGAGTGGTGAGTGTATATCATGATATAATGCATTTAATATGTCCAGATCACAATAATACTACACTCAGTGGTTTTCAGCACACTCAAAATATGTTCTCTTTATATATAGGTGTTTATTTGCTTTTGATAACACTTTGATATTTGATCAGATTGCTCTGGTTATCACTTGCTCTATATTGTCCTGGCTTGCATGCGTTCACTTTACACACTTTTAGAGATTCATCTAAATATTTTACTGCCAACTGGCTCACATTATTAAAAAAAGAGCAAATATTGATAGCATCTAATAAATACAGTTGAATTAATTATTCATATTGGCAAATAAGCTATAGTGCTGTAGAGACTGAAAAAATGTCCTATAGAAACAGAGTATAAGACATTCTGTAAACCCTGCTCAGTGTTGTTTACTTGTGTTATCATGGCCTCTCAATCCCAGCGGCTCACTGTAGGGTGATGGAGTGACCTCAGAGAGCTCCGGTGATTCAATCATCCTGCTCCACCTCCTCAGCGGCATGATGGAGAGATGTCAGCCCAGGTCTCAGCTGCATTTGTTTGCCTGTCTAGATCTCATTTAACACCTGTTCACGCTCGGCCGTGGATCTCATGCCACTGATACCGAGATACAGCTGCTGACCACAGAGAAAGACAGACCTATCTTCAGCAAATTAAACAAATAACCTGGAGGACAACAGACTGACTGGTAACTTTACAAGGAACTGCAACAGAACACGAATGATAAAAACAGCAGTCAAAAATGAGGACTTATAAAAACAATATGTTTTTTGTATTAAAGCATATAAAATGTAAGGAAAAACATGTTGGTGACAAGCGCAGCTTCACTGAACTGAAATGAGCTCGTGTTTACAGTCTTCTACAATTACATGTGTATGAAGTCAGGTCAAGTCAAGTGGCTTTTTATTGTCATTTCAACTACATATAGCTGTGCAGTACACAGTGAAATGAGAAAACATTTCTCCAGGACCTGGTGCTACAAGTCACACTTACAACACAATACAAAAGAATTCACATATTGAGCTAAGACAGTGTCTTAGCCACATAAAGTGCAATGTGTGCAGACTAATGCAAACAGCAGGGGAGTAGAGTGCAAACCCAGTGTGCAAACTAGTGCAAACAGTAAAAAGCAGTGCAAGAACACAAAATACAAACAACAATAAATATGAAGTGCACAACAATAAATATGACTGCAAGAATGCTTATGGAACAGGAAGTCCATTCAGGTGTGGTTATTGAGGAGTCTGATGGCTTGTAGGAAGAAACTGTTAAGCAATCTGGTTGTGAGGGCCCGAATGCTCCGATACCTCTGATAACGATAGCAAACTTGATTATGTGATTGGAGCTGTGCATCGCTGCACAGTCGTGAGTCAGCAGAGTGAACAGCAGTGGACTGAGCACACAGCCCTGAGGAGCTCCAGTGTTCAGTGTGGTGGTGCTGGAGATGCTGTTCCCGATCCGGACTGACTGAGGTCTGCCTGTCAGAAAGTCCAGGATTCAGTTACAGAGAGAGGTGTTCAGACCCAGCAGGCTCAGCTTCTCTATAAGCTGTTGAGGGATGATGGTGATGAATGCTGAATTGAAGTCAATGAACAGCATTCGGATGTAGTTTCCCTTTGAGTCCAGATTCGAGAGGGCGAGATGGAGGGTTGTGGTGATAGCATCGTCCGTAGAGAGGTTTGGACGATACGCAAACTGTAGTAGGTCAAGTGAAGGTGGTAGCTGTGACTTGATGTGCCTCATGACAAGCCTCTCAAAGCATTTCATCACAATTGGTGTGAGCGCGACGGGACGATAGTCATTGAGGCAGGAAACCACAGACTTCTTAGGCACCGGGACAATTGTTGATGTTTTGAGGCACGTTGGAATGACAGAGCTGCTCAGAGAGATATTGAAGATATCAGTGAAGACATCAGCTAGCTGCTCTGCACACTCCTTTAGTACTCTGCCTGGAATGTTGTCTGGTCCAGCAGACTTCCGTGGGTTAACTCTATAAAGTGTTTTCCTCACGTCAGCTGTGGTGAAGCAGAGTACTGGGTCATTGGTATGAGGGGTGGACTTCCTCACCGTTGTTTTATTCTGTCCCTCAAAATGTGCGTAGAAGTCATTGAGCGCATCTGGTAGGGAGGCATCACCATCACAGACAGGTGGAGTTGTCTTGTAGTTGGTGACCGCTTGAATGCCCTGCCATATGCGCCGTGAGTCACTGCTGTTTTGAAAGTGGCCGTGGATTCTTTTAGCATAAGCGCGCTTTGCTTCTCTGATAGCTCGGGACAGTTTGGCCCTCGCTGTTTTTAGAGCTGCCCGGTCCCAGTCTCGCTCCTTCAGGAGAGCACGCACGTTAGCGTTCATCCACGGCTTCTGGTTAGAACGTGTGGTGATGGTCTTGGAGACGGTCACATCATCAATGCACTTCTCGATGTAGCCAGTCACTGATGATGTGTACTCCTCCAAGTCAATGGAATCGCCGTTGGTTGCAGCCTCCCTAAATATCTCCCAGTCAGTACACTCAAAACAGTCCTGAAGAGCAGAGATGGATCCTGCAGGCCAGGTTTTAGTCTGTTTCAGAACCAGTTTAGAGCATCTGATGAGTGGTCTGTATGCTGGAATCAACATAACAGAGATGTGGTCTGAGTAGCCGAGGTGGGAGCGGGGCTCCGCACGATACGTGCAGGTAATGTTTGTGTAAACAAGATCCAGCGTGTTCGCTCCTCTCGTAGCAAAGTCCACATGCTGATAGAATTTAGGGAGCACTGTTTTGAGATTTGCGTGACTGAAATCTCCGCCGATGATAAACAGTCCATCGGGGTGAGCATTCTGCAGCTCGCTAATAGCTTTGTACAGCTCGCTCAGAGCCTCCTTAGCATTAGCACTGGGTGTAATGTAAACTCCGATAGTGTAGACTGTGGTGAATTTCCGGGGTAGATAAAAGGGTCTACATTTGAAAATAACGAACTCCACTAGCAATGAGCAATAGTTAAATATAAGCACAGAGTCCTTACACCATTCCGTGTTGATATAAACACACACACCACCACCACAAGTCTTACCGCACAGTGCAACATTTCTCTCAGCACGAAATACAGTTAGGCTAGCTGAATGGCGGTGTCCTGAATTCTGTCGCTGAGCCACGTTTCCGTAAAGACAAAGACGCAGCAATCCCTATACTTATGCTGAAGTCGAATGTAGTTCATCTTATTGTCAAGTGAACAGACGTTGGACAGAAAGATGGAGGGGAGTGCCGGCTGGCTAGGGTTAGCAGTTAGCCTAGCACGGACACCCGCACGGACACCCGTCCGTTTACCGCGCTTCCGTTTCCTTTAACACCACTTGCGGCGTCCTCTTCCACGGCCTTTGGCATCAGGAGACAACGAGGAAGCACAGCAAGCAGAGGTCACGGAGTCCGCGTGCAACGTCGTCGCTCAGTTTAGTTATTGCGTGGGTTATGAGCAGTTTCAGTGTCTGGTGGTCGTATGCGATGAGATGTTCATCTAGTCTGGTCATACCTTTATTATAAACGGCGATGATGCAAACGAATCATTTACTTCTGAAACAGACAGATTAACTGATTCACTGCAATTTTTGCTCCTGAAGTTTAAATCTCTTAACTTCTAGTGACTATCGTTGAATTGACTACAGAGACCGTCGTCTCTGCATTTAATAAGGGCCTGTTATACACTGGTTATACTGTACAGTGCTTTGATGCAACCTCATTTAAAAATGTTCAGATCAACTTTGTTCAGAAACAAAGCAAGGCTCATTTGCATTTTATTTTCTGATTTCAATGATCCTGTTACCATTCAAGCCAACTCCACTGTCAGGAGAGCTGATGAGCAGACAGACAAACCCGCAGCTTTTTATGGTTATTACCTGCACAGAAATTATTAATTGCACATCTGGAAGTTCACAACACTCGTTTGTATTCACGGATTCCAAGCCTGCTTTTGGGCTTCATCCAGATATCTTCTGCAGAGATTCACTGGTGTGTCGATGGACACGAGAGAAGGTTTATCTGGGCAGGTTAGTTTCCCGGCTCTAACAGCAGACTTTGGCAGCTGATGAAGCAGGTATGTGCAGCTCAGTCCTGGAGCTCTCTCCTGTCTCAGTTCTACATGTACTTATGATGTCCTTCAGTCACACTCTGACCACA
This sequence comes from Puntigrus tetrazona, assembly GCF_018831695.1. Taxonomy (NCBI): domain Eukaryota; kingdom Metazoa; phylum Chordata; class Actinopteri; order Cypriniformes; family Cyprinidae; genus Puntigrus; species Puntigrus tetrazona. The sequence goes on along the minus strand of NC_056712.1, from coordinate 5,916,804 downwards.
AGCTGTGGCCAGATACACACTCGTTCTTCACTGCTGGCTGGCTTTTCTACATCTTCACATGCTAAGTGTTCCTTGACATATTTCTCAATAATTGGTCAATAATTGAACATGATTTGTTCTGTGTTCTCATGAGGTGGAATTAATAATAAACAAATAAAAAACTTGTTTTCTGGAGTTGCAGCACGTTGAGCTCTCTCAGCCACCGTAGCAAAGCTTTTTTTAGTAGAAATGCTGTGCAAACGTCTGACAGGACTGGACTTCAGCTGCACATAAATCCGATGCTTTGAGGGCAGTTCTGTCTGAGACACACGTGAATCACAGAGAAGATCTGAAAACGCTGCGATGGTCGGAGTCATGTAGCTGGAGGTGTTTCTCAAAGCTACAGCAGATGTCTTGAGCTGAACTGAAGAATCTCTGCAAACGAGCCTTAATGATTCTCTTCAGCGCTCTCTGAAGCATCTATGAGACAAGATCTTCTGATGCAGAGAAATACCTGAGCGTATTTTCAACATAATAAGATGACCTTACAGCAGAACGAGGTCAATGCATATCAAAGTATGTCAGCTGCTTTTAGCAGAAGTGTGAACAGAGCATTTGGGAAATGCAAGTCTGATGTGTTACACTCTATCATTTTGGAAAGGTTTTTCTGTCATGGACTCTCAGTTGACTTCTTTAATGTGATGCTTTTTGTTTTGTGTTTTTGATAGGTTTCAGTCAGCGGCTAGCTCTTGGTAAATGATGGAGATGATGAATGGTGAATTTCAAAGGCAATAATGAAGGCTAGCTACATCCACATATAGAGTCTGATATTACCCACAAAGGCACTGTGGTTCAGTGTATATATAAACACAAACACTATTACAATCTTCAAGTTTACATCAAAGATTATTGTGTCAAACACAACAATATTACCATAGATTGTGTGTGAGAAACGCACACAGCACATAGCAGCTGTTAAAATTGACTATACACAAAGACAACATCAAATTAATAAATCAATTGATTAAACAAACAAACAAATAAACAAACATCTGGGATAAGTGAGTATAATTGTCCTTTGCTCAAACCATGGGGATCACTAGAAAGTTTTCTTTGGATCAGAGTGAGAAGTCAAGGTCTATATTTTTGCCCCCAGATAATTACCCATCATGCATGAGAGCCTGTACTACGCTTTGGGAAATGCATATGTGTGACCCAAAAATAGATTCGCCCTAAAAGCGACAAAATAAATACAAACTCTCTCAGAACATGAGAGCTGTTTGTATAGTTTGGCATATTCATGGAATTTTGTGATTGTTGTTATTGAGAAAAAACGTCATGAATTAGACGCTGAATGAGGAGCTTTATAGATATGCTTTCTCCAGTAACAATGAATTCTGATACTTTCAAGATGTGTGTTTCACCAAATCACTCCCCACAGGCGTGAAGAGCCATTCAAAAAAAAACAAATTATATAAAACTAATAAAGCCTAAAAATTTACAGAATTCCTGCGTAGCAGGTACAAAACGTAGCCACTCTTTAGTGAATGTCACCGTTCTGAAGATGAATTCAGTCAGAATGATAGTGTTTGTTAGCAGGAGATTTGAGCGTTAAAGACCCAGAGAATCCACAGAATACACCTCCAAACACAGTAATGATGTGCAGTTTAGTGTTTAGTGTCATAAGATGCAGAAGATGTAGCAAGCTGCATTACTGACACTATTCTAGCAACTTCTTTATGGCCTTGAATGTTCGTTATCTTATTATCAGGGTACTGTTTTCATTACTGTTTTGATTTTGTTCAATTTTCCCTGTGTTTTGATTTTGTGTGTGCTTCAGGTTTGCAGTCATGCTGATTAAAGATCCAGAATGGATGAGGTTTGTATCCTCTATAATACAGCACACACACACACACACACACACACACACACGTTGTGTTTCCATGTTTTATGGGGACTATACTGTACAGACTGTATGTTATTGTTCTACACCTAAACCTACCTCTTACACATTTTTATATTTTCAAAAAATCTAATTTACGAATGTTTTATAAACTTGTTTCCTCATGGGGACCTAAAAAATGTCCACCCAAGGTAAAAATGTACTGGTATTCCTATGTACTGGCCGTAACATTTCCTCCACACGCTTGAGGTATTCGGCCAATCATAACGCACTGGATAGCCGCCCAATCAGTGCACACCACGCTTTTTCAGAACAATGAGCTTTGTACAAATCAACCCGTTTCAGGAGGCGGGGCTTAAGGAGAAACAATAATGTACAGTGTGTGGAAAATAACGTTTGTTTTTGCACTTTAAACTGCATAAACACACTGCGTTACACCAAACACACAAAATAATGTTCTTTTTAGCAATATCATATACCCTTTTAAATGAAATATGTTTGTATAGATGCTTGACAATCATGTTAGTCACATTATACTATTATTTTATATTCATCATTGTATAATTATAATGAGTGCCTAAACACACTCCTGTCTCTACATGCTTCCTAACAATTTCTTGACATATTTAAAAGCAAAGCTGTAACAGATAGTAATCAGAATAATTTATTCCCACATGATCAAATGATGCCTTCAGAAGCTCTTGGCCTGTGCTGATGTAGATGTGTGCTGGAGACTCGTTTGATGTTAGAAGTGTGAAGTTTTGAAGCTGACACATCACTTTTCTTCTGACCACACTCCCTCCTACCCATCTGACCAGACCGGCATTAATGTCTGTCGGCTCATGCCAAATTTATGTGTGCGAGGAAAGCCCAGATAATACCCAGAGAGCCGATCTCAAAGCCTGACTCAGCAGAGGGGTGACCTTCAGCACAGCTTCAGCATGCTCGGACGACGTCTATGTGTCAGTCTGCCTCTAATGTACACCCTCTATAATATAATGAGTGAATGGGGAAAGCATGAACATCTTATAGAAATATACGGGCAGTGTGAAATCTTTACTGTGTGTTTAGTAACACTTTCCTCTAGATCTGACTCGATCAATTACACAATAACAGCCAATACAGATAATAACTTATAATTCAGAAAGGATCATCAACAAAAAGTGAAATTACAGGTTATGAAAAAGAAAAGGACAGTTTCGTATCACTTGAATAATTGAAATGAATGTGGAGTGAAAGGGTTCAGCTGATGATGCAGAGACTCCAAGCTCATAATTAAAGCTCGCTGTGTGTTATAAGCTCACGACTGATCTGAAGCTGACCCTGTGACCCCTCCGGTCTCTGCTGGAACACATCGGTATGATGATAGCTGTGGAGAAACATTTCTTCATGCTCCCCGAAACCCTTTACCAACATCACTCCGGCCTTAAAATGCATGTCTGTGATGAAATGTCTTTGATATTGAAAGAAATGACTGGGGCAGTGCTTTCATTTCTATTCATTAGCCATTAATAATGCAGGTACAGTAGCTGTTAATATTGCGCGTGGACAAGCTGTCAGTCAGCAGATGCTGTTATTTTATGGGCTCTGCGTGTGTGGCGTCTATCAGAAGGACGGTGGCTGGTTGAAGGCAAGGGCAGGATGACAGCAGCTCACGGGCCGTTCTCCTCAGCATCTCCAGAGAAAACAAGTCCAGCACAAATATATCAGCCGCAATAGTCTATTTGAGCTGAAATGTATAGTACACAGATTTCTCATTGATGCCGAGTTCACACTTCAAAGCCATTTTGTATTTGGCTGATAATAGCATGACCGAGAGGCAATCTGCAGTGTGTGTGTGTGTGTGTGTGTGTGCGTGTGTGTGTGTGTGTGTGTGTGTGTGTGTGTGTGTGTGTGTGTGTGTGTGTGTGTGTGTGTGTGTGTGTGTGTGTGTGTGTGTGTGTGTGTGTGTGTGTGTGTGTGTGTGTGTGTGTGTGTGTGTGTGTGTGTGTGTGTGTGTGTGTGTCTGAGTGTGTCTGAGTGAGGCAGAATCCAGCGGCTCTGAGGAAAACTCCTCTCTTCAGACCATCACTGTAATACTGTAAATGCCCAACAAACCTCTGTGTGAACACATACTGTAGCATGTGATGTATGAATTAATCATGTGACCTGTGTGTGTGTGTGTGAGTGTGTGTGTGTGTGTACGTGTATGTGAACCCTGCACCACAAAACCTTAAGTTTGCTAGGGTATATTTTTTTAGCAATAGCCAAAAATACATTGCATGGGTCAAAATGCTAGATTTTTCTTTTCTACCAAAAATCATTATCATATTAAGATCGTGTACATTTTTATACAATAAATATATCAAAACTTTATTTTTGATGAGTCATTTGCATGGCTAAGAACTTTATTTGTGCTACTTTAAAGGTGATTTTTTTCAAATAGTTGAGGCTAAATATTGTCCTAAAGCAAAACGGTTGTCCTGACCTAAATGTCCGCATGAGCAGGTGAGCAGCAGAGCTGGGGTTAACACACAGTCACTACGTGATCTCATGATGTGAGCGATTGCCCGTCCTTCAGGATACCTGGAACCAGTGTTACAAGGACCCCAGGGACATGTTTCTTCAAGACACGAAGCACACAGATGTCCAGCTTCTAAAGATACTCAACAGTGATTGGCTCATCAGAGTTCGAGGGGAGGTCAGCTCAAGTCCTCCAACATTTATAACATCTCTATTAATAGCAACGATAATAGAGACACTCAACTTTTACTGCTTTAAAATGCCAAATGCTTCATATTTTGAAGGAAACACAATTATACTTGCAGTTTCTTTTTAATTCAATCTCAAGTCACATTTTCAAAACTCTATTAACACAATTAGCACCACAACGTTTGTTGTAACAATACTATTAACATAATTCAAGTTGTTTTCACACAATAAATATCAATATCCTTGTTTCTTGTGAAATTAAATTCTTTTTACACAAGTGTTCCCCATACCAAAGTCATAGATCTTTCTTATGGTTTTTACAAATGCTTGCATGTCAGAAATGAAGACCTAATGTTCCAAACCTAAAATATAATATAAAGCGTATAGTCCTGCAAAAACAGCAGCTCTAAAGCATTGAATAGTAATATAGTAACCAAAGGCCATGAGTGTTGTACATCAGATATCATCCAACCTCCATCCACTGGAGAGGTATTCCAGGTTTCAGTAGAATTTTTGCATAGAATTTTTATTCTATAAAGTAATGACTCATTTACTTTTAGATATTGTACTATCTTGCCAAGAATAAAACTTTAAAACGGGTTTCAGCTGCAGGTAAACTGAAGACTGAGCACTTCCTGTTGTCTGTTTCATGCAGGTAGTGTATAGAACTGATCTATGTGCTACGATCCAATATATGTTTCTGTTGGATGGAAAACTAGTTCTAATGTTTTGACCAAATGAATCAGGTTTGTTGTGTCTTGATAAAGTTAGTATATGTAGAAAAAGGTATTCAGCATTTTGAAATGTAGAGTTTGTATTTATTTTGTCCAGAAAGTGTACTATTTGTGCTGCTGTGTTAAGAGTCATATACATAAATATTCCTTGCACACCCACAACAATTGACTACGTGAGAAGTGTCTAGTCCTTCTCATAAAGGCTGATGGATTGTAACTTCCATTCATATGTAAATGAAACATGTCAAGAATATAAACAGGAGGAAAGCATGCTCATGTCAGCGGTGTGTGGTTTGGTTCTCAGGGCTCTAGAGATCATGCAATTCGTCTTTGTTCTGCTCCATTTATCCACTGATTGAAGAAAATGATTCCAAGTCAATTATTTTGGCATGCTACATGCCAGATAAATACAAAAAGAGAAGAGAAGATAATAACCAGTTTAAGATTAATCTAGTGATATAGAGAGATGTATCAAATGTGAATTAAAAGGAGGAAAGCGATCTTTTCACGCAGGACTGAAGCCGGACGTCAATCCTAATGAGGCTCGTACCTTTGAACACAACGGTGTTTAGAGTCAGGAAATCTCCCTCATAATGAGTGAGTATGAATCTCATATATAATATATTCGTAGCACAGAGCTGTGACTAATGTATGCTCTCCGTATGCATTCAGAGAATATTATATGGTTAATGAGAGCTGTTTGTGACGGCATCTTCTGTGTTCAGAAGCGGCCACTTTGGAAGTGATTAAGGAGTGAATAATGCGTGGCTAATAGCATTTATTTCATTAAACTTCGTGTCTCCCTTGTGGTGGAGTCATGCTATATCTGACACAAGATCTTTTCTTTGACTGAGCTCTCTTGCTCTTGAGGAAGGGTCATCTGACACACTCGACTGAAGATCACTCTATATATAATCATGTGAACATTTCAGTGAGTTTACAGTATAATTCAACGTCATGTAAGGTGTAATTGAGAAAGAAAAGGGCAGCATTAATAATCTAATTATCTGTCATCTCACCAGCTCACAGTAATGTCACTGTGTTCATGTGACACTACGGAGGAGGCCAGCGCTGACCCAGAAATATCAGCAAAGGCCAGGCGCTGCTTCGGTTTCATAAATGATGTCTACTTTGATGCTGCAATAGCACAACAAAATCCATAAATAAAAGTGAGCTTGAGGTGAGCTAAAAGACTTGCTGTCTTTGATGTGTTTTTGCATCAGGACTTCCCTGACCGCAGCACGATAAAACAAATGCGAGTCATTATGTGGCTTTGGACGATACTATTTCAAGTCCCATTTTGGCCACATATTAAATCTTTCCCCACCAGTGTTTTTGAAAAACGTTGGCCGTCACCGTCAGCGCTTCTGATGATTCTCACTCGAATTTCATGGCCCCCAGAATATTTAGGTGTATGAATATCAGAACATGTAATATATCAAATAAAAGATCACAATCTCTCCTTTCAAACAAAATAATCTGTTTTTTTCTAGCTTCAAGCGTTCTTTTTTTTATTATCAACACTTGAATGTAGATGGGTTTCAATAAAAAAAGCAACATTTTGAGGAAAAATTGCATTTGCATTTTTATCAAATGCTACATCTGGATCATAGTCAGTAATATTATCAAATATTATCTTCCATCACTTTTCCCAAAGATAGCACAGGCCTGTTACAGTTTTCGTTTATAAATCGTTAGTGTTGATGATCGCGTGATACGCATCAAATATGCATATAAATACATAAGAGATCGCTCATTTCTACATCTTCCTGGTCTGTGTTTTTGATTGGCTCTTTCTACACTCATTTAGGTGATGCGTTATAACAGAGAGTAAAATAATCATCTACTGCACGCTGTTCCATCAAGCAACATGTCAGCGTCCGCTGTTCTTCACACGAGGAGTTTGAGTGCTGTCTGGGTTTTGGGGTTGTTTTTCTCATAGCTGCTAATTTCAAGTTTCCAATTTCATAAACATAAAAGACAGTCTCAGGTTACATGTTTCCCGTCTTCTCTGAGACTCTGTGGGAGAGTATGAGCACTGTCTGAAACACAGGTGACTGATGTGAGGTCAAGTCATCGAGGAAGGTGCGCCAGCAAGACCATAACTCGCCATACGCTCCCCAGAGCTGAACTGTCTGAAGGAAGACTATAGGCAAGCCTATATTGTAGAAATGTGATGCAACTCCTCGATCCTTTTCAAGACCTGGGATCATGTGGTTGAATCCATGTTCATACCCCAAACCTTCTGAATGAGGACCAGCCCTCACCAGCCTTCCAGGGAGTACAGTGAATATATTGCAAATATTGCAATAATTTTGACGACAATGTAACAATTTGAAATACTGTGAATATGGATTATTCGAATAGAAGAAGCTCTAGAAGAATAGAAGAAGCTCTATGCAAACAGCATTATCACAGTGCAGTGTCATAATATCACTGATATCGTCTGAGATGATTATGAACACAGTATTGCGCAGCTTGTCAGTGATCTAAGGATGCAATAGCGGTTCCAAGCTTTATTCAATTAAAATAGATTTTATTACATTTATGGTAATCCTTTGCTGATGGAAAAAGTTTTTCTAAAAATGATTGGATTCCCCCCTTTTTATCCTCAAGTGTGTGTTTGCACAGTATATTATTGTGGGGTCATGTACTTTAATGAGGTCTTTAAATGGACGTATAACATAAATAACAAGCAAAACCACATCTGAAGGAATCACCGAGCAAATAACAAAGTGAAGGTCAGGTTTCAGCTGTTTACTGATGCACTTGATTGAAAGGGACGATTAAGACTAAATACATAACTACAGCGTGTGCTTATAATAAGGTTTCTGTGATTTGGTGTGGAGACTAATACTGTAATCTTTACAGTCACGTTCTCTGTGTGAATGGGCCTTTAAGACAGACAGACAGTGAGCTGCGACACTGATGCAACTCTTTGTATTTAACCTCTTTAACAAACGAGAGAGAGAGAGAGAGAGAGAGAGAGAGAGAGAGAGAGAGAGAGAGACAGAGAGAGACAGAGAGAGAGAGAGAGAGAGAGAGAGAGAGAGAGAGAGAGAGAGAGAGAGAGAGAGAGAGAGAGAGAGAGAGAGAGAGAGAGAGAGAGAGAGAGAGAGAGAGAGAGAGAGAGAGAGAGAGAGAGAGAGAGAGAGAGAGAGAGAGAGAGAGAGAGAGAGAGAGAGAGAGAGAGAGACAGAGAGAGAGAGAGAGAGAGAGAGAGAGAGAGAGAGAGAGAGAGAGAGAGAGAGAGAGAGAGAGAGAGAGAGAGAGAGAGAGAGAGAGAGAGAGAGAGAGAGAGAGAGAGAGAGAGAGAGAGAGAGAGAGAGAGAGAGAGAGAGAGAGAGAGAGAGAGAGAGAGAGAGAGAGAGAGAGAGAGAGAGAGAGAGAGAGAGAGAGAGAGAGAGAGAGAGAGACAGAGAGAGAGAGAGACAGACAGAGAGAGAGAGAGAGAGAGAGAGAGAGAGAGAGAGAGAGAGAGAGAGACAGACAGAGAGAGAGAGAGAGAGAGCAAGTTCTGCGGATGTCCATCAGAGAACTCCAGCTAGCACCTCCTACTCTGACCTGGATCTGGACAGATGGGAAATTCATTCCCTGCTACCTAATTAATCATCTCCCAGATTGGTTATTGATTTCTCCCATTCAGAGAGATTTATTTGACCTGCTCATTCATCCAGAGATAGGACGCTGGCACAGATACAGTTAAGGCGACTAATCATTGGAATCGTTGGAAAGGCAGTGCTGATGTTTGAGATAAAGATGTAGATTGCTGGCTCAGAGGATGCTGTTAGAGATGGCCGTGAGCCAGAGACTGGAGCTTTGCAGTCGTCAGACATGTTCTACAACACACATGACCTTGAGGAGCAACTCAAGATCAACCCAGAGAGCCTGGCTCTACAATGAGACCTTATAGAAAGAGACTGATGAAAACATACACTCAATTATTTGTTTTAATTATCTGTATTTCAACTGCACGTTCATTGGATTAATGATCAATACTATATATGCACAACAAATAACAATTAGGACAAGGGTAACACTTTTTATGTATAGTTATATATTCCACTAACAGTAAGAAACTACATGTCGACTAGCAGTCATTAGAGTATTAGCAGACTGTCTGCGTCATACTACATAGAGATGATCAGAAAGCATCCTACTAACCCTAAACCTACTCTAACAGTCTACTCTGAGAGTTAGAGACATGGAGTTGTGAATGAAATAAGAACTGACATGTAGTTACAAAGTTACCAAAATAAAATGTGACCCCCACAAGTTTTAAACCCTCTATTAAACCCTTTTAACTACATTTTAGTCACATATTCTGATATGCAGAATTAGAAATACTCTCATTAAAACTGGATAGAATTAATTGAATATATTTGGCCTGCACTCAGCAGACACACAACGTTGATACTTGGTTATATTTTGGTTGTGACGTCGGGTGAACGAAATCTAACATAAATTCCACGTCTAATGTCGATGTTACATTGATGTCCAATACAGACGTCAGCTGACGTTGATATGTTTTTGGTTGTGTAACCAAAATCAAACGTTAAGTCAACATTAAATTGACGTCAAATACTGATGCAGACCTGATTTCCATTTTCAACCGAAATGCAGGGTCTGTGTGACGTCCCGTCCGACATCAATCTGACGTTATATAGACGTCCGGTGTCTGGCGGGCATCTGCTTAACCATGCTTTATGCAACTTTTAAAAATATATTTCCTAAAAACAGCCATAATGCTGTATTCCAAAAACGGCAAAACTGTGCAAGTCTTCTGAGGCCAAGCGATTGCTTTATGTAAGGAACAGACCCAGTTTTTTCATTGTCTCCATTTGCAAATCCCACACACACATTCAGAAACTGACGCCTGAAGAAGAAGAACGGCAGCTTTGATGTTATGCCTCATACTAAAAGATCAGATTCATCTTCACAGAGGGGGACGATCTTGAGCGATTAAGACCTTTAAGGAACAGTTCTCTCAAAGCTGAAGGGTCTCTCATGGTTTTCATCCTTCATAGATAGCTTCTGAACAAACAAGGATTCGAGAACACTCCGGGAGTTCACAAGATAATGATTATTTATATCAATTATAAAAATGTCAAATTAAAAGAAATATATAGCTAGGGCTGTAAAATGGATCAAAGTAAACCTGAAATGGTTACATGGCTGTGAGTGGTTTGCTTTAGGAAGGCCATGACAATCAGAATCGAAGCGTTGTTTTCAAATTCTCATAAATTGCTAAAAGTCCCACTGAGATTTAACACCAACATAAAACAGTAACACACTAGTCTAGGGACCAGTTCTCTATTAATAATTTCTTATTGGCGTGCATATTACTAGCACATTGGCTTTATATTAGTACTCATAAAACACATATCAATGCCTTTTTTGCACGACAAGCCACCCACATCTAAACTTTACAACTACCTCACTAACTGTTAATTAAAAGCTAATTAGTTTAACAATTGTAAGTTTAATGATGAGTGCAATGATACAAAAAGCATTAATAGCTAGTTAATAGTAGTAATAGTGAGAATAGCTTAATGCACATGATTTAACAGAGTATATGACAAGAGTGAAGACATGCTTCATAACACAGGCTGGTGTGTATGGGCTTGAAGATATGTGGGCATTATTTCCAAGCAAGATGACCTTCATGCCTATGAATTTTAATACACTATATAAGCTAGGCTCATATTACAGTATTTCTTGTATTTTGAATCAATGTTGTCTAATAATCCAATATACAGCGCACTCATGTTTAATCATTCCATGTAGAATACGTGCAGAAAAACACACTGAACTCTGTGCTAACTGATGATAAACTGTAAAGGTACAAATTACTAAGCAGAAATGATATCCTAAAGTTCAGTGCACGCTGTCCTCAGCTGTTATGATCCGAACGCCTGTGATGTTATGACGACCGGCACACATTTGAATACACTGGAGTGAGAACGACACAGAGACACCCTAGCAACCAGCTCACAGCACCCTAGCAACACCCACAGATCAGAATCGTTCCAGCATCTCAAAATAATCTGATTACTTACACGCCGTCTTTGTTTCTCAATTCAGTACATATTTTAGGCACTGCTCACAAATATAATCTAGAAACTTCTTTACGGTTGGGCCTGACGGATATGCAGCGAATGCAAGGAAATCTTGTTTTCTCCTCTCAATAACTGTCCTGCCAATGCGAGACTATATTTAGCGAGGACAACCTACATCTTGGATTTGATCCTGTTATTCATTTGAAAGTGATGTTATGAAACAAAGGATGTGAAACATGCCAGAACTGTGCAGAAAAGAGGACATTTGTCCAAGCAGAAGGCAGATTTTGGAGAGACGAGCTGTGATGTTTCTGCTCCTGACTCACCGCTGTAGTACCGCAGAGGAAATCTCACTAACAAGCAACACTTCCCTGTCCATCCACCCACCACACACATGCAGCGCCGCAGACGCGCCGGATCCCACAGACCAGACCTGATCTGGTCACCGGTTAACTGACGAGTAACCGGGTTTGAGTCAGCAGGACGGCAGCTGAAGATGACATGCATCTGAGAGAAACCGACACCGCTGACAGATCCATCTCCTAAAGCCTTCTGAACGACAATGTCTCTTCAGATGTGACCCATCCATGCCTTACCAAAGCGCTTTGAACACTTGCTCTTTCCCACTTTAAAATGCTGTTTCGCTTTTCTAGACGCTTGCGTTCTGCAACGAGGCACAAAACTGTTTCTTCATCAGAAACGACACACTTCTCTTCCATCTTTATTTGACTCTCTTAACTCTGGTACCATCTATTCACATTACATCTTCTTTTTCTTTTTTAAAATTCTAACACACACTTGTTCCTAAAAACAAACGGTTTTCTTCTTCTGTATTCTAACTACACCTTGCTTCTCGTCCAGAGTTCAGCTGAGGCTTGTCCTAGTCTTGCTCTGTTTTCTTTGGATAAAAGCGTCTGCTAAATGAGTAAAATGTAAATGTAAGGAGAACATTCTGTCATTTCCCTCTAACACTTTCTTTCATCAGTGGAACATAAAAGGAGATATTTTGAGAAATGTTTCGTGTGCAATGGAAGTCAACGTCCTCCCGTGTTCTCGGGTTCCCGGTTTTCTTCAAAATGTCTTCTTTCTTTGTTTTTTAACAGAATACAGAAACTCACCCAGCTCCGAAATATCATAGGAGTGTGTGAATGATGATGATTCGGTCTCCCAAACAAGGATCAAGAACCCAGAGGGGTTATTCTGGGAACAGAAGTTGATGAAAAGCTAAAGATTCGATTGCGAGGCTGTACAATTCAACCACAATATGGCTTAGTGGGATTAAAAGTCTGGCTGCAGTTTTCCACCAGAACATTATTCAAAGTATTCAGACAACGGTGTGAATGTAATGTGGACTGAGACACTAACACAGCTGTGTTTCTTTTCTTCTGTTTTTACTCAGTGCAAGAGGTCTTAAAGAGATCTGTTTGGTTCTTGAACCCTAAATAAATAATAAGTAACTTATTAAAAGTGTGTGTGTGTGTGTGTGTGTGTGTGTGTGTGTGTGTGTGTGTGTGTGTGAGAGGAACCTGTCCTAGCATTCACCCATTAGTGACAGCCCTGGCAATATTCCACACAAATAAAACAATAAAACACTTAAAAGCAAATAAAAGTATTCCACTCGAAAGCACAAAGAGGCTTGTGCCAAGTTTGCTGCTTTCTGTGACACCGAGCTACGGACGCCCACCGAAGCAAACCTCTGCTGAGAACTGTGCAGAGAAACGCTGGGTTAAAAGCGTCAGACTTCAACATTTGTGGGATTTATTCATCATGTAAAGCATGTGTTAGAGCTACAGGAACATTCAGAGCGGCAAAGAAATACAACATGAAAACCTCGCTTTATTACAAACACAAGCTAGAAAAGCAGCCGAAGATGAGCTTTCACACGGTGACCACATCGATTACCTCCAGCCTCTGTAATATTGTCAGGAACTGTAGCACTTACATGTGTTATTAAACTATAAGTCACGGGAGGCGGTGCTTTATTGTGAATATTGTTACTGTATTCACAATAGAACACAGTGCCTTCTTACTACGATTACTACAGGAAAACATTTTCATTAAAAAAGTTATTCCTTGAATAACCTCCCTCTAGAAGACAGAATCTCTGACATAACAGAATATAAACATTGAACGTGATCTCACATACAGGACATGAGTCAGTGTTTCACATCATGTCTGTTACTCTACTGTACAGGAAATCAGGACCACAAGCATCTGTTGTGTAGAGGATTTGACAGGAAAATGTCTGGGTCATAAATGAACTCAGCCGTTATCTGCGGAAAAACGGGCTCACTTTAGGACAATGTTTTGGATTAATTCATTGTGACATTTCAGGCCATGCTGTGTCTTTAATAACAATTAGAGCTCCTAATTCAATCCACATTTATTGTGTTAATGGAAATATTCAATCAGTAAGTACTATAAGAATTATAAATCAGTTAGAAAAAAAATTATAATCAATCAATCAATCATTTTTATTTATATAGCGCTTTTAACAACACAGGTTGCATCAAAGCACTGTACAGTATAAAATAATAAAAATAATAAAATAAAATAATAATAAATAAAATAATAAAAAAATGCTGTGCATGCTTCAACATATAATATATATGTATTTATTTAATTGAATTAACAAATAAGTAAAATGTATCTATTGTGTTTCATATAATATTTCCTATATTTCATATAGTATTTTAAAACACTTCTGCTGCTAATGAGGTACGGTCAGGGACCTTACAATACCTGCAATACTAACGCCACAGTTACCAAAGGTTTAGAAGAGTGTACGGTAAGGAGCATTACATTTCTGAGCAATCAGAGCAGACGGGTCTTTTCAGAAAGGCATGATGATTAACTCCACCGATCTACAGTATGGGGCAGATTGTGGCGCGTGATGCACGTAGAGTATCCTATTAGTCTCCAGGTTGAAACGATGCTCTGACGTGTTCTGCACACGCAGCGATGCCCTGGATTGTGCCTTTGCCGTGGAATGGTGTGTGATATTTGCAAACAGATCTGGGTGATCCGTCTGCAGCCGGCGGTCAGTGATGACGCGAGGAGCCTAACCTTGGCTCCGCTGGCGGGCGAGGGAAGTGCAGGCTCAGCACACCGCTGACAGCCATCAATTGAGCAGGAGCTGATGGGAAGCGATAGGCCGGGCAAATGGAGTCTGAGCTGCAGAGACATCTCTGACACAAATTTTCTGCGTCAGGCCCCCTGCGCCATCAGCTGAGCTCAGGCAAGACGCGGGGAAATCAGAGGAGAGCCAGACCCACGTCTCTGCGGCTCTTCCTCTGGGCTGAAAACATCAGGGTCAGCCTCACCAAAACATCACAGTACGAAAGTTCTGACGTCGCCAAATTATTCGCGTGACAGCTGAGCACATTTTGTTTTTGTATCTCAGTAGAATCTCATTGGGCTACTTACTGTATTATTGTAAGGTAAATGCAAATGCATCGCAGCAATGATGCCTCTAACAATGTTTCTTTCTTTTAATTTTGGCCTCGCACGTGGTAAAGCAGAATATTATTTGAAGAACTTATGAGCATCCTCCAAGCGTTCTCTTCTCAAGCTTATAGACTAACATCTTGAATCTTAGCCCATTATGTTAAAGTCTTTCGATTTCTGTCTGAGCTCTTGACTGTTTTCACACGAACAGCGGGTTTGGATAGACAAAACCTTGCGAACGTTGCTGGTTATATAATCCATAATACATGAATACTCTTGAGGATGACACATCTAAAGTGAAACTGACAAACTTCCTTCGTCTTAATGCCATCTGTCTGTGTCAGAGCCGCAGCCTCATTTAGCTTTGGCCTGTGGACAAGCAAGAACCGAGGGCATGGATTATGTTTAAAAATACGAGTGGAAAGCCATTAAAACGTGTACTGAGAAAAAAAAAACAGGCCTAAAACCGACTTGATTTTTTTCAGGCAGAGCAGAATGTATTTCAGGGCTGAATAACCAGCAGTGCCTCTCTGACCTTTCACGATGTCCAGAGCTTCAGCGTTACCGGATGACCTCCAAAATGAGCGAGATCCTCCCGATGGGGCATCTTTGCTCAGAACGGGGGTCTTAACCCCAGCGGAGTGTTCTGAGGAGCCTCTGTCGAGCAGATAACTTTGAGAAGCCCTCTCACGCTGGTGTGCTGCGATGACTCACTGGTATTTGTGGTGCGTTTTGATAGGCTAAAACTGTTTGCCCCCACAGCATAGTGACTGATGGAGTTTTCAAGCGTAGGTGACAACAGATTCAGATGTCAATAAATCCTGCCTTGAGGGGGGTCTTGTCTTGTGTTCAGGCATTTCAAAGGCGAATCTCTCCAGATAGACTGACTACACAGGCTCTGTCAATCCCTCCCATTCTTTTCATGGCCTGCCAAGCACAGAGCCTTCATCCACTCAATGGATTAGCCTCTCTCATCCTCTCGCTCGCTCCATATGGCATGAAATGTGGAAAATGAGTGCTGACAGACTCAAAATGCTTGTCAATTGAGATGGTCAAAATGGAGATGTTTGTTTGTTCATCAGGAGCGCAGTCGTATACATCCAGAGTATAAGGCGCTGGACTCTTGAGCTGTACAGCGTCTATTACGACACCGGCTCAATGAAATAGCATGACCCTGCCTCCAAAAACGAACATTAAAACACCAACGCTTTTTCTTCTTTTTACACAAATTGTAATTACTGGGGGCAGATTATTTATTTGTTCACTGTTTCACTGTTCTTCACTACTATATTATAAGGTGAAAATACTTTCACCTTATTTGTAAATGAATACATTCTGGTGTTTGCATCACATAACCAGCTCCATACAGTTTCTGACTTTGTAAACTTGCTCACTAGCGCACCTGGTATGGTGTGGGAGTGTCCATAGATACTTTTTATCATTTTTTTGCTACGAGTCACTTTTTTTCCAAACTCACGTGATTCGTGTTAATGCATCGCCAGATTCTCGTTTGACCATAACATTTTGCAGACTTGCTGCCACAGGCAAATGTGCACCAATTTAAAGACGCTTAACACAATTACATTTATTTGAATAACCTTGAATCGATTCTATCTGTATGTGTGTGTGCATGCTGTCTTTGAATTTGGCCACAGCAAGATATCTTTCAGAACAGCCTCAGCATTGAGAGAGCTTGTGGCCAATGCATTAAAGCGCTGTCTAAGCAGCACCTCGGAGCTCATGTTAAGAAACAAGGCAGCATTACATTACGTTGGCAGGCAGATCAAAACAGATGCGACTGTGGGTGTCACCCGAGGTTCAGCATTTTTGTGCAACAATGTTTTAGAGATCTGCTCTATCTAGTCCATAACTGATAGATAGGAAGGTAGCTGTGCAGCTGAGGCTGATATGGATAGCACTGAAAGAGCAAGAGCAGATGAGTCACGAGTCTCAGATTAGTGTCCAAACTCCAGCTCCCCGCAGAGGTCTAGCACATCGGACGCACGGGGGCAAAGATGCGGCAAAAGAACCATTGTCCACACTGTCCGTTCTCCTGAAGCCATGTGCGGAGTGTGACAGAGAGAGAGCGACAGCATCAGGGCGATCTGGGGGTGGGAAGACAGGGAGAGAGCCAAAGGCCTCCTCTGAACCCAATTAAAGGCAAGCGACACTGTGGTCTGCCAACCTGCATGAGTGTCCCTGAGCGATATCTCGCTCGACCGGCCCGCATCTCTGAGAGAATCACCCTGATGAGTCTCGTTCTGCACTAGATCATATGCAGCTCTCATTTCAAATCATGCCGGCTGGATGTAGTTTACGTATAGGACAAATGTTCGCAACTCTTTAACACAAAAGAGCTACTCCAGATAGCTGGGACTTCACGCTGTAGTCTTCTTGTGTGAGTGAAACCCTGCTGAGGGCAGAGACACGCTTGACACAC
Organism: Puntigrus tetrazona; assembly: GCF_018831695.1. Lineage (NCBI taxonomy): Eukaryota > Metazoa > Chordata > Actinopteri > Cypriniformes > Cyprinidae > Puntigrus > Puntigrus tetrazona. The sequence goes on along the minus strand of NC_056712.1, from coordinate 5,899,551 downwards.
GCTACGGATGAAGACCTTGTTCAATTCAAAACAATTCAACAATTACATTAGAAATAGCAGAAAGCACTCGCTGTTCTCGCTGGTGAGACTCATCTTTAAAATACACATCTTAAATGAAATGAGTAGAAACTCTATAGCAGATACACACTGAGTTCAGCGCAAACTTGCTCCATGTAGAATGAAATCATGAAAAATAAGGAATTCGAGATGCATTTCTGTATTGGGTGTAGGATCGGCCTGCTATTTTTATATACCTAAAAGTAGTGTGGACAAAATTATGATTCAGAAAATGCCGATTTGTCCAGTTTTAGAAGAAAACATCTATCCTCCGCTTACCATTTACTATTGCTTTATAATTAATGAATACCACAAAAAAATAACTGAATTTATAAATGCTACAAGGCACAGCTGCTATATGTTAACCATGAAGACTAGATGTGATCCAGAACGTAGAGGTACCTACAGATCTGTTTTCTCTCTTTAACCCTGGATCCAAAGAGCCAGAGGACTCCTCCGTGAACGTTCCCCTGCTGACGAAGCAAGGCTTTTCTTTGATTTCTCATCTGATGATAGAACATGAGAGTTAATGAGATGTGAGCTTTGGACCATCTGAGGCTTCGGTGGTACTAACCTGCTGAAAACCACTCTAAATTAAACATTAGCAGATCACAAACCCCCTGAACTACATGCATAACCCATGATTACAGAGTTGTTTGCATAAAATATTCCTCAAAAACAGACTTCTGCTCTGTGTGAGATTATAGTTTTGTACGTATTTACACTTAGCCAAATTATTTTGCTCCACCATCAATTTTTCACCGCTCTTAATATTTCAGTAATACATTTTATTTGTGTCGACTTACATAATTGAATTTTTTTATGCTGTTTATTAAATGAAAAACAAGGTCTGTAAAGAAATAAAATAACTAATTAATTCATTCCTCAAGACGTGGGCTTGTGAAACCCTTTGTTTGCCGTATAATTGCTGCTTAAAACAGATGGACCATTCATCTGTGATTTGTGTTTCTATCTCTAATAGTGTTCGATGTGAAAGGGGCTTTGTATGATTATGTTTTGTTGGACAAAAGCAGACGGGTCAAGCCTCAGCCCTGACCACAAACCTTTATTCCTGGAATTCTAATCTATCTCCTTTCCATGCTGCTTCTTAATGATGTGCAGACCCTGACACGGTGTCAAAGGTTGAAGATGTGATTCGGACAGGAGTGCCATCGCAAACATTGGTTCGGTCTGCCCAGACGCACTGATCTTCCTCACTTCATCCTGTGATGTTTTGATTAAGCGCTTATGTAAGGAGTGGGCGATTATGTTGTTGGAGATTAAACACATTTGTTAGTTTAATTGACAGCGGCTACAAAGGCATCGGTCACAGTCTTGTATTATAATGATGAATTATACAAAGTGCTCTGATGACAGACCGAAACACACAAGCCCTGCGCTGGAGACAGCCCTCCTGAAACACCAGGATTTCAAAGTAGGAATCCACGTGAAGTTATACCGGATTGTGATTTTCCATTTCTGCATGATACTGAAATCAAAACGTATGTCACAAACATAAGAGAAAAAATAATGAGACATGTTACTCAGTTTGGAATGAACCAATCACGGAAAAAAAGCTCTCTTGAGTGATGCTGATTCACCAGAAGTCATTTCTGTAGGATTTTCTTAGCATCTTCTTGGTTGGATCTATTGCTGAGTCCCACAAGGGGCTTGCAAAGGATGCGGGGAATCTCATTATGACGAGTTAGCAGTCAGCAGAAGGGTACAAATGTCTTTCCAAAACATTGCATGTGCCTCAGGATCCTGTGAAGGCCATCGTCAACAACAGGGTGCAGAGTCCCGAAGTACAGCGTCTGTCAAAACCTGATGCAGAAACAAGATCAGAAGAGATCAGGGAGGCTGTCAGGAGACTGCCGCTGCAGGAATATCTGAGTCGGTGTGGTCATGTGCTGCGTGAGACAACAATACGCTGTGTTCCTCGCATGTCTGGACTGTGAGGAGCAAACATTACTCACACACACACAATGTTTTATGGTCTGGTGAGACCAAATTGAACTTTTAGGCCATCCTTTTATGAGGTCCAGAAAGAGGACCGCTCATCAGTCAAACAACAGCGTATCCAGCATGAATCATGTGCTTCAGCTGACCTCCACTAAACGACTGATCAAGATCAAGAGCTTCATATTCACTGTCCACTTCAGACGTTCTGACTGATAGCATTTCACTTATACAGTCTATACATGAAGTGTAACCCAGCACGATGAAATGAAATAAAGTCCAGAAAGGAACGACGAGCAATGTTTTGGAACGGCTCAGTCTGAGATCACGGCTGGATTAAAAACAAAAGGTTTCAACAAAGTTTATGTGTTAAAATGCAGAGTAAAGCTTTAAGATGTGCTTTATAAGTGCTAATATTATTAATACTTTGGAGATTACAAAGTAATTGATGTAATCTGCAGTTCTGGGGTAAACGGGACGGGAACTCGGGGGAAGAGTGCTTGAGTAAATGATATTATTTTGAGTAACAACAGACAGTTTACCTCAGATCTTAAATGAATCATTGAAAGCAAAGATGACCGTTAAAACTGAACTCACTGCGAACCGAATGTATTCCACGACAGAGATGATATCAGTCACTCAGTATGTACCTTTAATGATGTTAAAAAGCTTTAATATTCATGAATTCGATTATGTTTTCATTCCGATGCAAGAGCAGAGAGAGCCCGTCCACACACGACTGACTCTGAAGAAGACAGAGAAGCAAAGCTAGAAGAACTCAACATCTGGATATTTATCAATCCACAGATAATCTGCTAGAAAGTCTACTGTGACTGTGTGCATCCTCATTCATCGCATGGTGTCTTTAGTCATATATTCAATATTCATCTCCACTGCTTCTTATGAATTCTTCCTCACCGTTCAATATGATTTGGGTAAAAAAAGTCGGTGTTTGATCCCAAGGCCCCGGTCCCCTTATGGTCCTCCGAACCTGTGCCGTTGATTCAGATCGTTTAGTTCTGTTTGATTAAATTTAAGCATGGAAATTTTAAACAGAGCCAAGAAATAATCACAGCCAATATGTGTATCAGTTTCTTGAGTCTGTGCTCATCCTGCAGGAAGAGGAAGAGCGTTTGTTCTTCTGATGGTGGAGCGCAGCGAGGAAGATGTGGTGTTTTGTGTGGGCAGTGCTAGATCTGCAGCACACATATCGCTCTGAATTGTGGCTAACCTGATCTGACCACATAATCTCTTCCCACATCGCAACTGACTCATTATTATGCTTTTGGCAAACTCCAGACATGCTTTCATATGGTTCTTTTTGCATAAAGGCATCTCTTTGTGTCAGTCTCTCGTTCGAATCAGTTTCACTCTTAATCTATCTGACCGGGAAAGGGTCCTGAAAGATGTTTGTGTTCTACTGTACATCATAGAGGATCACGTTAGCATCCGTTTCATTATTTTGCTTCATTTTTCTTTTTTTGAGCCAATATTTTCATCTTCCCGGAATAAAACCCTCATTGCGTCACCATCACGGTGTATGTGACATTTTGAAGGGATGTATTGTGATGACACATTTGCTATTATAAGTGCAACGGTGTGTGTGTGTGTGTGAGTACTAATGCAGACATTTATTCATGCATTAAAATATATCTATCACAGGATATGTGTGTCTTAATCTCACAGCACATGTGATAATATATCTGTTGTGTGCATTTGTGGGAAGCTGTGATGCTCTCACATCAATGAGAGCGAAATAAAACACAGCTGTTTGTTTCACCTCATCTTCTCCTCTCCTCACTACATCAACCACTTTCTCCTTTCTTTGAGAACGAAACAGCCCTGAAATCAGGGTTAATGACTCGTTTCAAAGAAGCAGGAAATAAAGCTTTCCTTTTCACAGGGGTCCTACCCATTCACAACCTGAGTAACGTTATGGGGTTAACCAGAAAATGGGAGGTTATTTTAATAATTCACCGGC
>NC_056712.1:5798054-5890554 GCF_018831695.1 Puntigrus tetrazona | reverse complement strand
TCAGGATAAGTCACATGCATTTTGTGTAAAACGTACGTTTGCTTACGTTTTTTACAGACACTAAAACATACAAAATGCATGTTTAGCATCTAAACGTCAAAAGCTGACATATTGACTGCACAAGTCCTTTTGAATATTGAAATGTCTGCATTAATTGTATTATTTTTGTTGTTTTTAGTTGTCATATGAATGACCTGAACCGATACTTGATATGAAATGATAGCACTGCGTTCTGTTCAATCAACCTTTATAACGTTAAACAGGACATTTTAAACTTTTAAAGTAAGCAACATTTCTGCAGTAGTTTAATCTTTACTTGTTTTCTAATCTCTTAATTACGAGCCATGGGCCACAAAAGGCGCTTTCTCTGATGATAGACTATATTTCTCTGACTATAAAATAAACTAAAAACGCAACATGATTACAAAATGAAACAATTTTCTTTGTGTGCTGTAATCCAAACCCTGCAGATCCACACAAAGCCAAGCCTTTATTCTGTGATCTCCAGCTCTGTGACAGTAAACAGGAGAACCTGCATGCGTCTTACGTTTTTAACTTTGAAATATGTCTAAACTGTACATTTTAGCATCAGTAAAAACTGTACATAGAAACACGAGACCGGGTTGCCAATACCTGAACCTTATATTACTTTGCTAAATATTAATAAGGGCAAAAGTTTTAGTTAATGGTTTAGTTAATGGCCCGTATTTGTTTCTACAGTCGTGATAACCATCCAAGCCACAGTAACACACACGACTTAAAATAAGTATGTTGTATTTTTTACTAGGGCTTACTTGCTTATATGACATTCAGAGCACTGATTCAGTTTTAAATCACAAATGCATTGATTGGTAACATTGCGTTCTGTTCACCTAAAGAGAAACTAACAGTGAACTTCTGAGGATATCCTGCACATCTCCACTACATGCGTTCCTTCGATCACACGCTCAGCAGCCGGCGTGACGCAGTGTGGGCGAGCGAGCCGTGACCTGTCTCTCTTTGAAACACACACACACACACACACACACACACACACCTGTGGGTGAATTCCTACACTGATACCAGTCTCTCAGTTACGAGTTCAGACGGGACGGGGAAGCAGACTCAGTGAAAGGCAGCGCTGATTGAACACGGGGGAAGAATCTGCTCTCAGCCTCACACATAACTCCTCGTGAACGCTGTCTATATTATCCAAATGATTCCTGAGGAAGCACACAGCTTGAAACATGTCCAGAAACATCTTCATGATCTAATGGGAAACTATTCCCCTATAACTCTCTTCCTGCTCATCATAACGCTTCCAGAAAGGATGTGAGCCGTCTTTGATCTGCGGTGGACTCTCAACTAGCAGACAGCGACACACATGTATTACACACTTTTAGTCGTCTGCTTGATTAAAGACCACAGAAACATGGAATCTGAACATCTGACCCCCGGATACCACATACATCACCTCATTATACCTGAGCTGCAGTGACTCTGAGCATACGATGTGGTTCTGTCATCAGACCAAAAATGGCCAAAAAGGCCTTTAATGCTGCACAACCGTGTGGGCATGAACAGTAAGAGCATCCCATTCAAGAGTCTCTCAAATACAGGCACTAAAGTGTTCTGCAGTTCCACAGAGTAAGGAACGATCTGTATTTTATGTGAGCACAGTTCACTAGAAAATGTGCACCAATTCTTGATGATTTGTAACGTATGAAATCAAAACAATTTTTAAACACATAAAATAACTCTTTTCATCATCTGCCGGCTCCAGTGCAATTGTTTAATTATCAAATTAATTTCACATTTCATTATTATTATTATTATTATTATTATTATTATTATTATTATTATATTATTATTATTATTATTATTATTATTATTATTATTATTATTATTATTATTTACTTTTCCTTTGTACAGAGTTCAATTTAGGTTATGATAAAACTTTTGTATTTAATTTATTTTGACGTAATAAAATGTTACTTGTTCCGAGATCATTGATTATATCACATCCAGTCTCAAGCATGAGTGACGGAGAACGAGCTTTTGGGCGCTGAGACCCAGAACCAAGCTGAGCGATAAAACTAAAGACCTGGAGCTGAGGAATAATGCCAAAAACGGTCATATTCACTCAGTATTACCTGATCTAATTCACAACTATCTTAATTAATATGAAGTAAAAATGTAACAGTATTCAGTTGCTGTAGGCAATAAAACAGTCCAGAGTCAAACACATTTTTATAATGAAATAAAGACTATTTCTGTGCCGCCCCTTTAAAAACACCCGGTCCAGACGGATGAAGACACAGCTTCTCCAGATACATTAATATGTGTAATTGATTGATGTGACAAACACATCCACGAAGAAAAGATTTAATCAGGCAGACTTTTCAGGAGCCTAATCAGTGTCTGAAGGGTCTGAAACCTGACGGAAGGTGACACGCCGTCCACTTAAAAGATTGCTTCCCACGATAGCAGTGCATGTTAAACGTGACTTAGATTCAATGAGAGATAATAACGTCCGGTTCTGCTCATGAACGGTCTCTGTTTGACAGCAGCGACGTGGACTATATTTCACTGAATGACCGCTGAACATTAAAACAATGAGCACCCGTAAAATCAGTGTGATCCGTGCAGGTTCTCTTGTTCTAGCATTCATGTAAGAAACGCGACTGAAGAAAGCTTCAATTCAGATTAAAGCTATTCACAAAAAAATCCCCACCTCCTCCACCTACGGTACATTTTACAGAAACTACATAACCAAGCCATAACGGACTGATCCAGTCGCAGTCATAGTGACCTCAAAGCTTTTAGTGTGCGTCCACTGTGTGTCCAGGAGCCCGGCGCTGGCCTCAGCCCACCTCTCAGTATCTGATGTGAGCTCCGTTAGCAAGCAAAGAGAGCCTGAACCCGGTGAAGACCAGCTGATCTGACGCCGCTCGTATCACACTCACACCTCCATCAGGAGAGCTCCTCAAGAAGTACAGTAGGAGCAGATGGTGCTGCGCTGTCAGTGAAGTCTAACGTGGAATCAGTACTAAAATGCAATCATTGCCAGAAAAAAGGTACACGTGTTGTCAAAACAGGAGCGTCATTAGCTCTTTAAAGCTTCATTAGTGCTCAGCTGATATGGACTCTTTAAAGGCTTGGATCAAAACAAAACCAAACACCAGAAGAAAGACGATTTGTAGGAGATTGGTTTTCTTTTGCTGAAGTAAGACTTTTGTTTCGTTTGCTGGATCATTTCGTTTGTGTTGCTGTCTGTGGAGGGACAGAGAGCTCTCAGATATCTTCATTTACAGAGAACAGAGGTCTTATGGGTAATTAAGGACAGAACTATCGTTTTTATGGGCTATCCCTTTAAAAATCACGAGCTCGTGTTTCTAAAGACCGTTAACACTCGAGAAGTCTTTTAATACTAATTCACCAAACAGGAAAACAATCCAAAAAGAAACACATAACCTGTGCTATCTGTTCAAAAACCAGCGGATAGAAGATTTAGATTGAATAGAATATATTTGATCATAATAAAGCATAGCGAGGGCTTTATAAGCCGTCATTTTTAAACAGAGACAAGGATAACAAGGTCAGAAAAATCCTCAGAAAAGCACAAAAATGACTTTTTCAGCTGTCAGAAGTCAGAAGGTTTTATTCAAAAGTGATAATAGTATTTTAAGATGAAAGAAAATCGTCTCTGTGTCAAAATGTCCTGAACTCAACAGTGCCATGTGAATGACGAGAAACAGCAGTGCTTCTTATCTGAATGTACGAAGCAGAAATTAGAAGTGAATTAGTGCAGGGTTTCAGCTGTCTAATCTTGCGTTGAATAGTGTTGTTCTTTCTGTGTGAGTTTGTCAGTCAGCTGTCGGAGCTGAAGGAAATCTTTCAGAACTGGGAACAGTTTATATTCATATTCACGCGCTCCACAGGAACATACAGTAATCTTGCTCTGGGCAGGTCAGCTGCGAGACAAAGGGCCGGAGATTTACATCGTGATGTTTGCTGTACGGCCGGCATGAATCTGGAAGACGAGGAGAAACATGTTTAGAGGCCTGAGAAAGCAGTGCTTCATCATTTTAATTGCACATCTCTAACCGCTTTCCTTCTGCTGCTGCAGAGACTCTGGAGAAAGGCCCCGGCAGCTGTTTCTAGACGGATTTCTCTTTTAAATAATTATTATAGGAGAAGAGAGCGTTTCGTATAGAGGACGTTAAACTGAAGGCCAGTTTGATTGCGTTTCTTCAGCCAATGACAGGTCTATTTCACACCTACTTAGAAGCAATTAACAACAACTACAGGCAAAGCAGCGAGCAGAACGTGACCTCTGTGAGTTTGTATTGGGTGAAAATAGCTTGCGGTGCATTGCTGCGACTTGCAACTTGTTTTTGTTGTATTTTATTTATTTCTTTTTATGTGAAGGCAAGGACACACACTAGATCCGATCCCATCCAAATGGATTACAGATCTGAAAACAATTAAAAAAAGGCATGGTGTATTAAGCAGGAGAACGTTATACAATCTCTCTGTATCGTTTTAGGTGCTGTTTATCTTTGCTGAAGCTTCGGTCTGTTAAGTGAGCTGCTAAAACACTTCACACACATTCAAAAAATGCTTACAAAAACTGGTGTCCTGTTCTTTACTTCTGTGGCATGTAGCGGGTAATAAGTGGGATAATGCAGCCCCTATTTTTCAGCTAACAAGCGTCTGGCTGTACACCGGCCCTTCCAGCGCTATAGAGGAGGTCAAACATCTCAAAGACTTCGACAGCACTGCCATTATAAACAGCACTAATGAGCAGAAGAGGACACAACACCGGCGCCATGAAGCTACACAAATTACATGCTTCTCAAAGCTCACCGCTGCCACAATCCAGCACTCCTTTACTGTAGTAACACTGTGTTATTACACCAATTAGCTACAGTCGTGTAATAAATCCAAAGGGTGAATCTACAGCTTGATCGTTTCTGTGAAATAACTGCTGTGCAGGAGATGCTTTGCGTGTCTTTGCCAGGCTGTGACATAAATCAAACGCAACTGGCTATTTTTAAAACTGGGCTTAGCTTCATTATGACCTGTCCTGTCTTCATGCTGAACTCTGATGGAAGCAGGAACTTTGCTGTAAGCATGCACTGCTCATGAATGAAGAAAAACAAATATATAAACACAAGCATTAGAGATGCATGTATCCAGAACACTAAACTGCATTTTTACAGTTAAGGTCACTTAACTTTTTTTTATTTACTTATTTTTATTTGAGTGTACCTCCATCACAGTGTAGTCATGGTAATTAGCTTGAAAGTACATGACAACAATGTGGTAAAAATTAAAAACTATTTCCTTTATATATTTTTGTGCGCAGCTAATGTTTTAAAATGATCTCAGATCTGTGAAAATGACCCAAAAGTGCTGTGTTATTGTCAGGGATATGCTTCTTTAACGTGGACTTTTAGTTTGTATTCTATAGTTCCTCCCCTGCTTTGTTTCATTTTTCCGCCACTCTTTGGTTTCCTTTGTACTTGTGTTCCTTCGGTTCTCTTGTCTTTTGTGTTTAGTTATGCATGTTCGATTATTCTCAATAAAATGAGCCTCGTTTCGGAAGCTTTGACTGATCTTGGTCTTTGGAGCTTGCTCAAATGTCACAATCATTCATGCGATGTCGCTTTCTAAAGAAACGGTGCGCACACACATACACAGAACACGTAATACACGTGACTTCAGTTTTCACAAATTCACTTTTTTTTTTCCGGTATCATTTTCAGATCTCGCCCTTTGAAACAGGACAGTAAAATACCTGCAGCAACACTGTTCTGTGTTTAATCTCTCGGAGACGTCATCGTGAAGATGAGGTTCAATTTTCATCAAGGGCTGATATTAAAGACCTATTGTTTCATTTCTACAGCGCTAGACCCTGACCCGAAGGGTCGACTTCATTTACCCTCTTGACAAGGGTCACCTTGATTTTGTACAAAACGTCAGAGCATTCAGTGAGAGGACAAATTCAGGCTCTTGACCAGCGAGCTGCTCAGCAATCAGCCGTGAACAGCGTATCTGCTCTGATTTTAAAGCGTGGCGTGACAATGCCATTTATTATGAGCAGATGTTTTTTCACTGTGGAGAAGCACTTAGAGAGCATCTCTTAGTAAAGTCATGACCACAGCTCCAGTTTAATAAAAGCTTTTATGCCCTTCACAAACAGGCACACATCACGGATTCACTTTCACACTTTCAGCTCTCCGGTGGTTTGGAGAGAGTAAACAGTCTTACTGAAGTGCTTTCCTGCTCCATCCAGAAAAACTACCTGACAAGCACCTGAATTCAAACATCTGACACAGAGCAGAAAAAACAGGTTCAGCTCCATGTAGAAAATATTTGCCCCGAATCAAAAGCTTTTCAGAGATTCCAGCTCTGATCCTATAATGTAATTCTGTTGATGCGGCACAAAATCGAAACAAAAGGCTTTCATTTAATGCTTTTCTGACACAGCAAACGTGTTGGTCTTCTCACCTGGTGCAGGTACGAGTGAAAGACGCTTCACAAAAGAGCTCAAAACCTCACAGCGGGAGCCTGAAACAACATGGCCGCCGCAGAAAATGTGGGCTGAATATTCTTGCTTTTTCTGCCGGTTTAGGGTAGCTACATCCTTTTTGACTGAGGATAGCATCAGCTAAAAGAGACTTTCTGTGATATACGTGCAATATATGGTGTAAAAAAAGCCAGCGCATTTAACCATTTTAGAGGAAACTGAACAGTCAAGGTTTTACTTTAAAATTTCTATTTCAGCATGAATTAACTTAAACTTGCCCGAGTCAATTCAACTGAATCACTTGGCTAGCTCAGGCTCTGTCAACCATCATTTTGAAGCGTATAGGGTATATAGATATAACTTAAGGAAGGACTGGATTGATGATTTAAAACGGTTATCTGCTCCTCATCAGCACTTAACCAAAGGTGCTCCAACGCACTGTGTGAGACACAGACTTCAGAAAGCCCCAGGATGACATTTAGTCATTCAGTAAATGCAATCTGCATTGGCAGGGAACCGTGTGTTTACCCACGGTGACCAATTAGTATTTATAGCTGAGATACTCCGGAGAAGAGGAAAGCAGACAACCGGGAGCCAAACATGCAAAGTTATGTTTGCCTTTTGATTTTCTGTAGAGCAGTGATTCTCATCCGGTGAAGATAAGACAGAAAAATAAACTTTAAACAACAAACGAGCACATCTTTACAGGTCCAATAAGTAAAAGACGTCAAACTAACTAATCAAGTGTTGATGATAGCCTTATATTTAGGGGCACAATCACCGCATGAAAGATAACCATCAAAGACAACCACAGTCTCGTCTGCTGCTGAGTAAAGTAAACTAACCAGGGCTGACTCGGGGGTAAAACCAATCAAAACGTCCTGTTCTGGTGGGGGGCGGGTCTTGGGTGGACTGTCAATCTCCGGCGTTGTTTTAGTGAGTGTAATCTATGCTCTGATTTGAACACAGTATAAGTCAACAGAAATTTGGTTAAAAGAAGGATGGAGCAAGAACAATGTAAGTTTCTAAAATACACAAACACAGTTCAGCTGAAAGGTTCAAATCAGCTCTTTAACCGACTAAGAGATTAGAAGATTAAAACCACATCACTAACAGCAACACGCAAATAATCACTTGTTTTCTTAGCTGTGTGAGAATATGGACAAAGAAATTAGATTTTCATTTTTTTCATTTTTTATATCCAGAACAAGATGATATGAACACCGGAGATGTGTGTTTCATTCATACTCGAAGACAGATGGCGCTCTAGAGCAGAAAGTCCAAAACGTCAGAGTAGAAGAAATATATGTTAACTTATAACTTACAGAAAATTAAAAAAATAGACAAAGACATAGCTGTAGTGAAAAGGGGGTCATTTTTCAGGTAATTTCCAGCTCATAAATATAGCATAACGCAATGCTAATAGACAACATTTATTACAGTACAGAAACTATTTTGCCTAAAAATGTTTGTATAAACCAATCCTAAAATATTCATTAGAAAAATATATAAAAAATAGTGTAGAATATAAATGACTGGTTATTGTCCAGCACTGTATTTAAGTTTTTAGCCAATTAAAAGATTAAAAAATAAATAAACAAAGCCTATGACTGATATTTTCCTTTCTGAAATGATGCTACACCTCTATGAGTACAGAACAGAAAACACATATCAAGCTCAGGAATCAAATAGATTATTTTATAACAATGATAATGTTCTAGACTGGAATAGAGCTCGGGTTCCCAGGCCTAGGAAAGGGTTAACACTAGCTTTATCTTCCTGGAGTCCACCGCTGTGTTTATAACAAGCTACACATTCAGTCAGATTTTAAACCTTACAGACGTCCTCTGCTGATAGTATTGATTAGTTTGATTAATAGAGTCAAACATGACAATTTAAAAGACTAATAATATCACGTTCTGCTCCACAATCACTTCACATCAGTCATGTTTAAAACATTTAGCTTCTGTGGTTTCATGTCGCTTCTTATTCCAGTGTGACAGAAAATCATTTTTTAATAAAAGTGTATGGTGGTACAATTCATGTAAATTAATATGAGTTTGCAATTGTGTGTTTATTAACTTCCACGTTTCCTATAAGAGACGTTCTGGGTTTCTGGGTTAGGACTGATTCTGCTCCATGATTCTCACATCGTCTCATTTTGGGTAAAAATAGAAAAATAATGCTAAGGGACTTTGTCACGCAGTAACTTGAGCAGTTTTTCAGCAAGCTACTTTTTTACTCTTACTTAAGTCATCTTATTTTTCAATTCTTTTAATTGTAGTAAATGATCAAGTAAATTATTCTTTAAGTAGTAATACTTTTACTTGAGTACAATTTCTCTTTTCACCACTGTCTACCAGACACTTACTATCATCAAGAAAAGATGCAGCAGATGCCTCCCAAAGCTTCAGGCTTTTAATATTTTTGTAGTACCTTTCAATGTACCTTTCCTAAAATAGCTCTATATAATTACTTCATTAACTCGTTTGTTTTTTGTTGTTGTTGTTCCCTGTGTGTGTGTGTGAGTGTGTGAGTGTGTGTGTGTGTGTGTGTGTGAGAGAGAGAGAGGGAGTAAATGTGGTCTCTTGTATAGTGAAAGATCAGAACTAGATAAAGAGGTTTATGAATCAGAAGTAGTTCTGATGGAGATCTAGTGTTCTGCACATGTTTCTGTGATGAAGAGGTTTAGGGTTAGAGGAGAGAAAATACTCTTAACCTGCAAGAAAATCAGTGGAAGTCTATGCAATGTCCTCAGTGAGATGTGTGTGTGTGTGTGTGTGTGTGTGTGTGTATCTCATACTCCATAAACCTACTCCTTATAGAAAACCTGTTTGTACTCGTACACTTTCAGATAAACATCATTTGCTATCATTTTTTTTCTCCCTCGTGGGAACTGCAGGTCGATTCCCACAATGTCAAAATTCAAAATTCAGGTTTTATTATTCTTTTGGGGATATTTGGTCCATAAAGAAGTACACGCTCACACACACCTTGTTGTGTGTGTGTGTGTGTGTGTGTGTGTGACGCTAACAGTAGTGTGGCGAGTGAGGAGAGGCGCAGCTGCCGTGCTCAGGTACATTAAAATGTAATTAAAGAAGCTTCATTAGAGGCATGTCTTGAGAGAAGCACACGCTCCTCACACGTGCTCCACGAGCCTCACAACCAACACCAGAGACTTCCACAGCCATTCAGCTCTAATTAAATGATAGCTCTAATCCTTTTAGATGCTAAATGAAACCAGAGCGTGCACATCTGTATATTTCAGTCGACTGGAAACACGCTGCAGAAGATCCGCTGTGAACTGTCTTCTGCTCTTTTGTCAGAAATCCTTGCTATTTATTTTTGTCCCATTTTGTGTCACAAGTGTGCTGAAAGACTTTCTCTGCGACAGCACTTTTAAATACTGCAACTAATGAAACTACAGCCAACAAGACTCAGGTTCTCTCAGCTTCACTGTGTCACGATGACAGATCTTATGATTATGATGATTATTATGCATTTATTGATTTCACTTTCAAAATCAACAAGTGGAAGTAGATCACAAAAGTATTGAATGTTTTCAGTTTTTACATTCTTTAAATTTCTTTTGAACATGAGGTAGAGTTTGGAATATTATTAATAAAGTAGACTCCTGGAGAGACACACAGACACAGGTAGACTAATACTATATAGATTAATACTCTCTCTCTCTGTCTCTCTCTCTCTCTCTCTCTCTCTCTCTGTCTCTCTCTCTCTCTCTCTCTCTCTCTCTCTCTCTCTCTCTCTCTCTCTCTCTCTCTCTCTCTCTCTCTCTCTCTCTCTCTCTCTCTCTCTCTCTCTCTCTGTCTCTCTCTCTCTCTCTCTCTCTCTCTCTGTCTCTCTCTCTCTCTCTCTCTCTCTCTCTCTCTCTCTCTCTCTCTCTCTCTCTCTCTCTCTCTCTCTGTCTCTCTCTCTCTCTCTCTCTCTCTCTGAGTGCATGCTGGGAGTGAGTGGGTGGAGTTGGTGTGCGTGAGTTTGGAGTGAGTTCCACGGTTCGAGTGAGTTTTCTATCTTTACCTTTTTCCTATCTGTTGTGGTTTTTGTTTGTTAAGTGTATTGGAAAAAGTTTGTGTGTGTGTGTGAGGAGCGTCATCGGTAATTAAGGTGATGCCGGCTATGGTGATTCTCTAACTTCAGTTATGCCTTTAGTACAACCTGCGAAAAGAGTAATATTGTCTAATGTACCGCCATTTATCAAGGATGAGGTAATTGAGAGAGAATTGTCCAGACACGGAAAGCTTGTCACAAAAATTAAGAAGATCTCACTAGGTTGTAAATCACCACAGTTAAAGCACGTTATATCTTTTAGGAGGCAGGTGCAAATGATTCTAAACAACCAAAATGCCATGAAGTTCAGGATCGAGGACTGTGACTATGTCATCTTTGCTACCTCGGAGTCTATGAAGTGTTTCAGGTGTGGAGGTGAGGGCGATGTAATACGTGTGTGTCCTGAGAAAAATGCAGATCAGAGTCATAATACAGATGAATTATTTACCAATTCAGATCAAGCACAAAACAGTGAAATATCTGGTGTTGACAAGGATGAGTCTGGTGATTGTGTAAATAATGAAGCTGAAAGTATGGCAACAGGTGAAGGTAGTGTTTCTGAGCAGGCCACAGCGGATAACGTTGTAGATGTTGATATGTCAGAAGATCAGAGTCTACTCAAAACACTGACATTAAAAAGAAAAACTAAAGGTAAAAGGAATAACAAAAAAGGAATAGTTGCTGGTGGTGCAAGGGAGCTAGAATCAGAGCTGAGTAACGTTGAGGAATGTGCTGTGGAAAGTGATTGTGAATCATCAGACTCTGTGAGCCCAGTCTCACAGAAGAGATCTGTACGCAGTGCTTACACACCGGACAAAATTAAAAGGTTTTTTCTGACAACAAAAGGGATGAAGGGTGACTTTCCAGATCGTGAGATGTTTATAAATTCAACCAGGGTCCTAATGAAAGAGGCTGGTGCCTTCACTGAACAAGAAGTTTTTAGGCTAAAGAAAATTGTTCAAAAGTTAAAACTCAACTTACTGAATCAGCCTAGTTCCCTATCAAAAGCTACTCTCGATGCTGAGCTGAATGCGCTAATGAGAACGTCTTTTGTTCGACCGGTTGTTGAAGCATGTGTGTCAAACACGCCAAAGTTTGGCTTCGGTTAGGTGACGTCACCCGATCACGAACACCTGGAGGTTATAAATAGATGTGACGCGGAAACATCCTCAGGTCTTTTGTCTTCAAGGACCGCATTGTGTGTGAGTGTGTGTGAGGAAGGACAGTGTGGTGAGCCGAGCACCCCCTTGTAGAGACTGGGGTGCGGCTCGCCGCGCTTCACAGTCCGCCTCAAAGAGACCGCACCTGCGGAGCATAATCTCCGCGAAAAAGAAGCCCTGATACTGGTGCGTTCAGGACCTTGGGGGTGCCTCCCCCCGGGGAGGGGCGCGAAAAATTCCAACAGAGAATAAAGGCTCCTTCCCGGCACCCTCAGGAAGCCATTGGTTAATCTCTGCCGCCACTGGTGTTTTGGGGAGCAACGGTTTCCAACGAAACATTGGATGTTCGGTCGCCTCCTGCCACGTTTCAGGACGCCGAACAGCTAACAACCCCCCAACAAAACGAAGTGTCAAAATTAGTGCCCCTTTCAGCAGCTGGCAGCGTGGAAGCTTCTGCCAAATATCTCCCCGTGGGTCCAAAAGACCATAGAAAGAGGTTACAGGATTCAGTTCGCATATCGTCCTCCGCGTTTCAACGGCGTGATTTTCAATTCCATGAAACCGGAACGGGCGCATTTGTTGATACAGGAGTTGCAAACTCTGCTGGACAAAGGGGCCATAGAACGTGTTCCCCTACCAGACAGACAGTCAGGCTATTACAGCCGGTATTTTCTCGTTCCCAAGAAAGATGGAGGGCTGTGTCCGATTTTAGATCTCACAGGAAGTTCCTGAGGTTCGCTTTCGGGGGCGAAACATACCAGTATCGGGTTCTTCCTTTCGGCCTAGCATTGTCACCCCGCACATACACAAAATGCATGGATGCAGCTCTGGCTCCTTTACGACTCCAGGGCATCCGCATTCTAAATTACATAGACAACTGGCTGATTCTGGCTCAGTCTCAAGAGCTTGCGCTTCGACATCGCGATGTCATCCTAGCTCATCTCGGATTGCTGGGGTTGATACTCAGCACCAAGAAAAGCGTTCTCTCCCCTGTTCAGAGGACAACATTTTTGGGGGTCGTATGGGATTCGACCACGATGCAGGCACAGCTGTCTCCTGCAAGCCTCAAATCCATTCTGAACACCCTAAAGAGCATCAAGCTAGGCCAGAAAGTCACTCTTCATCACTTTCAGGGAGTTCTAGGTCTCATGGCAGCTGCTTCCACAGTGATACCTTTGGGCCTCCTGCACATGAGATCGTTTCAGTTGTGGCTCAGAGCCAGGGGATTTCATCCAAGGGCCAATCCCCAGAGGCAAATAAGGGTTATGCGTCGAGGGCTTCGTACCCTATCTATGTGGTTCAGACCCCGGTTTCTGACTTTGGGTCCCACTCTAGGTCCGTGTTGTCGTCGCAAGATACTAACGATAGACGCATCCCTCACGGGTTGGGGAGCGGTCTTAGATGGCCGTCCAGCCCAAGGGATCTGGAGAGGTCATCTTCTCCAATGGCACATCAATTGCCTCGAAAAGAAGGCTGTATTTCTGGCCCTGAAATACTTTCTCCAGCAGTTGAGAGGCTACCATGTCCTAGTGCGGGTGGACAACACGGCAGTAGTCTCTTACATAAATCGCCAGGGCGGACTGCGGTCGCACCGCTTGAACAAGCTAGCGCAGCAGGTTCTGCTTTGGGCACAGGACAAGTTCCTGTCCCTCAGGGCGATTTATATTCCCGGGCACATAAACATGGGAGCAGACTTGCTGTCCAGACAAGCTGTGACACATGGGGAATGGAAACTCCACCCCGAAATAGTCAGTCAAATCTGGGAAAGATTTTACGAAGCGGAGGTGGACCTCTTTGCTTCACAGGAGACAGCACAATGTCCCCTCTACTTCTCTCTGACTCATCCAGCTCCCCTGGGTCTGGACGCGATGGCCCATGTGTGGCCCAGAATGCGTCTTTATGCATTTCCTCCGATTGCTCTGCTCCCCGGAGTCCTAGCCAAGGTCTGTCAACAGGGGTCTCGCCTCTTACTCATAGCGCCCCGTTGGCCAACCAGAATATGGTTCTCAGATCTAATATCTCTCCTCGACGGCTCGCCGTGGGCGATTCCGGTGAGGAGGGACCTTCTCTCTCAGTCACAGGGGACAATATTTCATCCCCTTTCAGCCAATGTAATAGAGACTATTCTTAGCGCTAGGGCACCCTCCACTATTAGAACATATGCCACAAAATGGCGCATCTTCGAAAGTTGGTGTACAACACACCATGCAGACCCAGTTCACTGCCAGATTGTTTCAGTGCTAGAGTTTCTGCAAGAGAAAATGTCCTCAGGCACACGTCATAATACTCTCAGAACTTACGTGGCCGCCATTACGGCTTGCCATGCTCTGATTGAAGGGGCTTCCGTAGGGAAACACCCTCTAGTTGTTCGCTTCATTCAAGGAGCTAAGAGGTTGAGGCCGCCCACTAGGTCGACAGTTCCTTTATGGGATCTAGCTATAGTGCTTAAGGGCTTGGTGGACACCCCTTTCGAACCACTAGAGTCAGCGCCTGTCAGGTTTCTGACCCTAAAGATGGTTTTTCTAACAGCTACTACTTCTCTGAAGAGAATTGGGGATTTGCAGGCTGTGTCAGTCTCGCCATCCTGCCTAGATTTTGCCCCTGGGCTGGTAAAAGCTATTTTGCATCCTCACCCTAGTTATCTTCCGAAAGTTCCATTCTCGACTGTAAATCCGGTCATCCTTGAAGCCTTCTGCCCTCCGCCATTCATGACACCGGAGCAGAAGAAACTTCACTTACTTCACTTGTCCAGTACCTGCTCTCCAGATTTACGTCCACCGCACTAGCCAGTGGCGTAAGTCAGAGCAGCTTTTCGTATGCTATGGTGGCCGCAACCGGGGGGCGGCTGCCACTAGACAGACTATGTCACACTGGGTGAGAGATGCTATTGCCCTAGCCTATGAGGTGCTTGGTCAAACTTTGCCGCTAGGAGTTAGAGCTTATTTAACCAGAGGGGTTGCCCTTGCAGCAAGTCTGTGATGCGGCAGGTTGGTCCTCTCCGCACACATGTGTTAGATTTTATAGTTTGGATGTCCATGCTACTCCGGGCTCGCATGTCCTTGAGTCGACATCCCAGAGTAATGTCTGAGACCTCTTCAGTGTTGCGCACACACACTACACAACGCTGGGGGTCCAGACACTCCTAGTGCGGCGGCGTTGGTATTCTCGTTCCCATTAGCGCATTCAGCGCAGCGTCAAGAGTAGCTTTTGATAGGGAACGTCTTGGGTTACTTGACTGTAACCCTGTTCCCTGAAAAAGCGGGAACGAGATGCTGCGCCTCAATGCCGCGTGACTGGACGTCCTTTCAGACAAAAATTTGACCTGAGGATGTTTCCGCGTCACATCTATTTATAACCTCCAGGTGTTCGTGATCAGGTGACGTCACCTGACCGAGGTTATATAAGCCAAACTTTGCCGTGTTTGACACACATGCTTCAACAACCGGTCGAACAAAAGACGCTCTCATTAGCGCATTCAGCGCAGCATCTCGTTACCGCTTTTTCAGGGAACAGGGTTACAGTCAAGTAACCCGAGACGTTTTGTTTCTCTTTTTCTGAAATGTTTGTTTTTAGTGTGCTTAATTAACTTTCTTATGAGTAGAATAAGGTTGGGCACTCTTAATTTAAATGGTGCATGGGACAACAAGAAAAGAACAATACTTTATGATTTGACTAAACAGAAGAAAATTTACTCATAGTGATGTTTTCAATGAGAACGACTGGTTCATGGAGTGGGATGGTTTAGCTGTTTTAAGCCACAAAAATCACTTCAGTGGTGGCTTAGCAGTACTTTTTAAGAAAAGCTTTATGCCTGCATTGTATGATGTAGAGCACATTGTTGAGGGACATCTAATGAAAGTAACAGCAAAGTTTGAAAATACGACCTTGGTGTTTATAAATATATATGCTCCTGTTCTTGGTCCTGAAAGAGTTATTTTTTTGGAAAAATTAAGTAATATTCTGTCAAATTGTAAAGAAGAGGAATTCATGTTTATTGGAGGGGATTTTAATTGTACAGCAAATTATGGAATGGATAGGAATCATAAAGAGCCACATCTTGCATCTCAACATGCATATAATTTTAATGTTATTAAGAAATGTGAGATTTTGCCCAGTGGCTTTTCTGATAGTATTTTTGTAGTATTTTTATTGCTAACATAAAATGTTTCGTTGCTACAGGATAATTTTTTTAAGGATGTTTTTTTTTTTTATTTGGAAGTTTACTTCTAGGAAAAAAGATTTTTGTTCCTTACAGCAATGGTGGGATTATGGGAAAAAAGAAATACAGCAGCTGTGCCGTCAGTACACTCTTAATGTATCTAAGGACATCTCCCAGTCAGTGAGAACCCTAGAGACTGAGATAGTGGAACTCCAGAATTTGGTAGAGTCCACAGGAAATAGAGGACTTGTTGAGGTCCTTAAAGCTAAAAGAAAGGATCTGGATAACATGTTAGGCATCAGAGCACAGGGAGCTTTGATCCGCTCACGTTTTCAGAGGAGTGTAGAGATGGATGGCCCAACCAACTTCTTTTTCAGTTTGGAAAAGAAGAATGGTCAAAGTAGACTTATACATTCTTTGTACTCATTGGATGGTACAGAAATTGGGGAACCTAAAGAAATTATAAAAAGAGCAATACTCTTTTATTCTGAACTTTACAGGAGTGAAAACATGGAAGCAGATGATCTGGCCAGCTCTTTTTATGCGGGTTTGCCCAAGGTATCAGATGAGACCAACTCTTGGCTTGAGAAGCCACTTTCAGCATCGGAGCTGCATGTTGCTCTGCAGAGCATGGATTGCGGTAAAGCTCCTGGAATCGATGGTCTTCCAATTGAGTTTCATAAAACGTTTTGGTCTGTGCTGGGTGAGGATCTGCTATCTGTGCTCAATGATAGTCTGGCCGAAGGGCTGTTACCTTTGAGCTGCAGGAGGGCAGTTATTACCCTGTTACCCAAAAAAGGTGACTTAAAAGAAATAAAGAACTGGTGTCCTGTCTCACTTTTGTGCTCAGATTTAAAGCTACTCTCTAAAGCTTTGGCCATCAGGTTGAGGGAGGTGGTTGGGCAGGTTATTCATCGGGATCAGACTTACTGTGTGCCGAACAGGTTCACCTTTGATAATGTTTATCTAATTCGGGATATCCTGGAAGTCTCTAGGCTATTGGATATAGATACTGGTTTTATTTCTTTGGACCAGGAAAAAGCATTTGTCCGGGTTGAGCACAGCTATCTCTGGCGTACACTGGAGGAGTTTGGTTTCAGCTCTGGTTTTATTGCCATGATCAGGGTTTTGTACCAGGATGTTGAGAGTGTACTGAAAATAAATGGTGGTCTGAGTGCTCCTTTTAAAATCTTTAGAGGTATTAGACAAGGTTGTGCTCTTTCTGGCATGTTGTATGCTCTTGCCATTGAACCTTTATTGGTTAAGATCAGAGAAAGCATTGAAGGTTGGACTATAACATGCTCTGGAACAAATTTTAAGCTGTCTGCATATGCAGATGACATTGGTGTTGGTAAAAGGGCAAAATGATGTTAATCTTCTTAAAGAAATTTTAGGTAATTTTGGCATAAATTCCTCTGCCAAGGTCAATTGGATAAAAAGTGAAGCTGTTGCGGGTGGGAAATGGTCTCAAGGTCTCCCTCAATTACCAGGTGGTTTGTGCTGGAAAAGGCTAAAATATCTAGGAGTGTATGTTGGCAATGAGTTAATGTTAAGTAAAAATTGGGAAGAGTTCTAGATAAAGTAAAAAGATGTTTGCAAAAATGGAAATGGCTCTTGCCAAAAATGTCTTTTAGAGGGAGGGTTATAATAATTAATAATCTGGTGGCTTCAGTGATGTGGCATCGTTTGGCCTGCATTGATCCTCCAAACAGACTTTTGAGTAGAATTTAAGCCTTTTTAGTGGACTTTTTTTTGAGTACTTTTCATTGGATACCTCAGAGTGTGCTTTTTCTACCCAGAGATGAAGGAGGACAAGGACTCATTCATCTCCCAAGCAGAGGCGCAGCTTTTCGTTTTCTTTTTATTCAGAGATATCTCACAAGACCTAAGGATCTAGTCTGGAGAAAGGTGGCGGACGTTATTTTTAATCAAGTCAGAAGACTGGGTCTAAACTCCACTCTGTTTTTGACGGACTCGAGTAAGTTGCAGTGTGGTGGACTTACTCCTTTCTACAAGGGACTTTTCAAAGTCTGGGACTTATTTGAAAAACGGAGGCTGGAGGTGACTTCTTCGTTGCACTGGCTGTTGGAAGAACCTCTTGTACATGGATCGCGTTTGGATGTTATTTGTAAAGTTAATCCTAGACTGCTGCATCGCTTAACTCACACAAAGACACTGAAACTGCACAATTTGTTGGAGATTGCTGGTCCTGGATTAAACAATGCTCGGTCATTGGCCTTACATCTAGGTGTGCGGTCAGCACGGCAAGTAGGAAATATCCTGGAAATTTTTAAACTGAAACTTACGGATGAAGAAAATAATATGTTAAGTGGCTTTTATAATGGGAAACTGACCCCTAATAATACAGACCCCTTTCCAAGTGTTTTTCTTAGTCCCAATCTCAAGGGACTGTCTGGGCCCCTTCTGGACCTGAGAGGACTAGACAGGTTAAGTTTGCAGGATTTTCAAAGTAAAGTTGTATATAGATGCATTGTGAAAGTTTTAAACAATGCAACTTTAAAAGAACGTAGTGATACAGTGTGGAGAGAGAAATTGGGACTGGATGATGGAGTCAAACCTGTTTGGAGGGTTTTATATAAACCACCAATTGAAAAGCGTACAGGTGATATCCAGTGGAGAGTTTTACATGGCGCAGTTGCTGTAAATGCTTTTGTGAGTGTTGGGTATCAAGGGTAACGCTTGATTTTAAGTTCCATAAAATGATGAATCTAGAAAGTTTTTTGTATAAATGGGGTTGTAAAGAAGCTAATTGTACAGTTGTGGAAGAAAGTTTGATCTTCAATGCTATGTTACAATAAGCTCTGTAACAGTCTCTCTCTCTCTGTCTCTCTCTCTCAAATAGATAATTAACTGTATTTATTAACATATTCAGTTGCTGTAAGTAAATGTGATCTTACCGTTTTTTAACCTGTTCCTTCCAAACATCAGTCAAAAATCAAAGAGTGTAATTATCATATTCAGTATTGTTTGTTAACATGTTAACAGGTTGCCAGATGATCGACCAAAACCACTCACACTTATGATTATCAAGTTATCAAGAAGATGACTAAAACAAAAAAAAGAACTTCACCTAAATGAAATTCTAATCTTGAAGTGCTGTGACATCTGACTCATCATATCCAGTCTCCGTCTACTAATATAATGAATGTACAGTACAACTCTGAGATAGAAAATTCAACACAACTGCTGGGTTATGACGTGATATCCGTGCTCATGATGCTCAGTCAAACAAATAAGACACATAAGAGACGTGATGTGAGGAGCGAGGAGCTCCGGGTGTCTGCTCTCACATTAGCTCCAATTATACCCAGAGGTAATTATCCATAACATCTGTATTTCAAAACGAGCATTTAATCTTCTCTGGCTGTTAATGACGTCCACTGTGGCTGACGTTTGGCAGGAGTCCATCTCCACACACCAGACCTGTTCACAACACACACACACACACACTGAACAAACACCAGACCTGCTCACGACTCACACACACACACCAGACCTGCTCATGACTCACACACACACTGAACACACACCAGACCTGCTCACGACACACACACACACACACACACTGAACACACACTGAACACACACCAGACCTGCTCATGACTCACACACAAACTGAACACACACCAGACCTGCTCACGACACACACACACACTGAACACACACTGAACACACACCAGACCTGCTCACGACTCTCACACACACACACACTGAACACACTCCAGACCTGCTCACGACACACACACACACACACCAGACCTGCTCACGACACACACACACACACACTGAACACACACACACACACACCAGACCATCTCTATATATTAATGTTCACTGAAATAAAAACATATTTTCTAGCTCTTAGCCCCTCCCCTTTCCCCGCCCCTCTGTTTTACGTGTTCATGTTCTGCTCTTTTAGGAGGGTAGGGATAAGAGGAAGAGTCAGATTAAAGCCCTTTAAACAGAGACTTCTCAGGACCACACTACAAATGAAGGGGTATGATTTTTCCTCAGCATAACTCAACATGGCTGCCCAAGCGAACTAAAAGATGCATACATGTAAGCATTATTAACATTAATAAAGATTTTAATAAAAAGTAATAATTTTTTATAATGTTATATTCAAATGTGTTCAAATTGCAGTCATGTTATTCAAAGAAATGTTTGCAAAAAACATTAAATTATTAACGTTAACTGACTGCATGATAGTGCCAGAACATATCTCATGTTTATTTAGGGAGATTACCTCCATAGACATATAAATAATTCATTCTTTCTTTACAATGAGTGAGTTACTGCAATATTATATCCTCTCGTCGACATTTCAGTATTTAAGTAAAGCGGGGCAGCGGTAACAAGTTTCTTTGTAATGTTAAATGACTGTGAGAGCTGCACGAAGTGTGTTTGTGTGTGTGTGTCAATAAACAGCACATTAATAACAAAATCAATATTAATACTGAACGGTAATGACGATATTTTCACCTCTTCCCTTTGACCCTCAAGTTGATGAGTGTAAAATAGAATTAAGATTCGGCCTTTATTTCAGCTAGTTTTTTAGTGCAACATTTCTCATTTTCAAGTAACATTTTTCTTTATCCCATGTCTCAAATCTTGTTTCCAGTAATGCACTGAATAAAGGAAGTCTACGAGGCAATAACCATTAAAGACATCAGACTGGTGTAACTGCATTCACAAACAATTAACCAGAGAATGATTGCACTGCATTCACAAAAATATATGTTTCACAGTGTGTGAGTCCAAATGATAGCCTCTGGTTTACACCACCTTCACTGCACACATCCTTTACCTACTGAATATTTAGGGGCCGTTTACACAGAACACATTTTTCCATTCCGCTGTACGACAGTCCCATGGTTCTTCAGAGCAAACAAACTAGACGTCCGGATCTTTTGTGTTTCTCGCTGCCCGTGTGTGTGTGTGTGTGTGTGTGTGTGTGTAGGTATGAGAAGCTCATGTCTGAGCTCTGTGAAGCCTGGGCAGATCTGACCTCTTCTCTCGGTCTCAGTCGAGCGGGATTCAGGACGAGCTCCTCCATTAACGCTCTACCTGAAGGATTCATTAGCAATCACGCCTGTGCTGCTGAGCGTCTCTCGAGGCGTTTGGCAGCGGCCGCGCACCACACTCTCCAAATAATAGCCAATTCTTCCGTTCTGCCCTAGTTTCCCAGCTCTTTTGTTCAGAAACGATCCCCACCCGCCATGAGCCAGGCTGCTGCTTTCACAAAAATCATATTACTACTATTTATTAAGGCAGCCAGAAAATTGCTGAGGGGATTCAGGAGTCAGGAGGGAAGCAGCGAGCTTCTGGAAGAGAGCATCTTCTGGCATGTTGGGTTCAGTGCCAGAGAGAAGCTCTTTGTCTGGCCTATCATCTCTCTCGCCTCCTCCCGCGCTCAAAACAGCACTACAAAACAGGAGAGGGAAGAAAACAAAACCTGAATTATCCTGCAGCTTGTTCAGCTGGAAGACAAATTATTTCCTCTTGGTTAAACACTTTCTAAGGAAGAAGACAGCAGCGCGAGCTAAATGCGGTACGCTATCTAAGAGGGGCTTTCAGCGAGAGCAGATGAATATTAACTCACCAAACCTTTCAGATACTCTCAACTGACAAGCGTTCCTTAAACCTTTCCGCCGCTTGCTTCTAGAAGATGATTGACTGTAATCATTGCTGTAATTCAGACAGTGTTTCTATGGGAACTATAAGGAATGGCATGAATCTGAGCTCCTTTTGAGACCCACGATGCCCTCTGGCTCCTCAGCATCTAAACACATGGAGAAAACCCCTGAAGAATGAGGAAGAGCGGAGGTCGATCAGACAGATATCAGCAGGAGGAAGATGGTACAGATGTTCAGAGCGCAGCGGACCGTGCTGAAGGACGACTCGAGCATGAAACCATCTAATCGTTTCCCACCAGCATCGCTGCTGAGGAGATGCACAGGATGATGTTGAATGTAAAAAGCGTGCAGATTTTGGGGGCCAGTAAACGCGGAGCCCGAGGGCCGCCTGACGCTCATCAACAACCTGAGCCAGAGAAGAACAGAGCTCTTATCAGTGTCCAGCGTCTCACACACACACACACACACACACACCCCGTCTTTGAGCACAGCAGGCTCCATCTTATCTGTAGCATTCAAGTTAGTACTTTCTAATGTACGCATATATATATATATATATATACACACACACACACATATATATATAGCATAGCATGAATAGGGTACAAATAAGATTTTTAAAAAAGCTTTTATTTTTATTTATTTATACTTTCAGCAAATGGACACTGAAAGGAGGTGCTTAACCTTCCCGGAAATGTTGATCCTCAACCTCAGTAGTTTCAATGAATATTGTATGAGCTTATTCATTTTAGATGAAGTTTGCACTTTTTGCAATGCTCCCAAAATGTCTAAGTTTAGTTTAAAGCACGATTTGTGCAATTCTGTCTTTGTAGTGAAAATAAGTAAATAAACATCATAGTTAAATATTAATTCATAAAACATTTATAAAATTCCTTAAAAATGTAATGTATGTATATAGTAATATATATATGTATATATATATATATATATATATATATATATATATATATATATATATATATATATATATATTAGTGTTGCCCTCCTAATAGTCTACTAATAGTTAGTCGACTAGAAACTTTTTTGTTGTTTAATAGCGCCGGGACACGTATCATGTTATGGTAAGGGACGTAACATTTCCTCCACACGCTTGAGGTATTCGGCCAATCACAACGCACGGGAGAGCTGGCCAATCAGAGCACACCTCGATTTTTCAGAATGATGAGCTTTGTACAAATCAATCTGTTTCAGGAGGCGGGGCTTAAAGGAGAAACAATAATGTACAGTATGTGAAAAAAAAAAATTTTTTGCACCTTAAACCTCATAAATGTTGCTATTGTGTGAAAAAAAAAACTTAGTACTTCAAATTTTCATTAGAATACTTTAAGCTTTAAATTTTTCTTCTATTTGAACTTCTTTTAAATTCACAGTTTTCTTTTTATGCATAACTGCCTAAATATCTGGGTTATGAAGCAGTCTACATATGATCACCATGGTCAAGACAATAAAATATATAAACTCATACCTGTCAGCATTTAAACAGCTCAGTCTGTGTGTGTGTGTGTGTGTGTGTGTGTGTGTGTGTGTGTGTGTGTGTGTGTGTGTGTGTGTGTGTGTGTGTGTGTGTGTGTGTGTGTGTGTGTGTGTGTGTGTGTGTGTGTGTGTGTGTGTGTGTGTGTGTGTGTGTGTGTGTGTGTGTGTGTGTGTGTGTGTGTGTGTGTGTGTTCACTTTTCACTGCTCTCTAGTACTCTTGATGACAGAGAGATTCAAATAATACACTTACAACTTTGTAATATCTCAAATACAATCAAACTAAATATGTTTATATTCTTGCAAACAATATTTTGTTGCATCATTGAATAAAATAGTTAATTATTAAAGAAGGTAAGAAAAAACCCCAGTAAAAGCTGTGATACAGTTATTCTCTTCACCTGTACAGTTTATGTTGTTGTATATGATATCACTGTAATCCTTGACCACCGAAACATAGGGGTAGACATCAACTTTTCTGTGTTATCACGTTTGGTTCAGGAGATATGATGCCAAAAACATAATTTGGTTATGGTGGAAAGTAAAATGATCACCATGGCAACCTTGAGGTATTTTTGTGATGGCTCCATTTTTCAAAGTGTTAAGAGCCACAAACTGTACAAGAGTACCGATTTTTATGCTCTTATGAAAAAGTGAACATTACTTTCACATTCACACTAATCTCTCTCTCTCTCTCACACACACACACACACACTGGCCTGCTGGTCAGCTCTGGTGATGTCCTAATCTTAGTACAGATGAATGTTGGCTGTATATTTCTGAGCTAGCGCACTCTTCTCAGGGATGCAGTGGACAGTTACAGTATCTGGTTACCATGACGACTTCACACGCCCGCTGCTGCTCTGTTGTCCTCAAAGTACTTCAGTTTTATATAGGGGGGAAAAATCACTGAAGGTTTCATCACGAATATCTAAAGCAGATAAATACCAGCTCCAGAAAGACAGCACTGTGGCACCTCTTTTTATGAGGAAATAATGGTGGCGTTTTTTGTTAATAGTTAAAAGTTGTGACTCATTTACTGGAAAAAATCGGAGAGGTACAAAGAAGCTGGAGACTTAATTTATTCACCAGCCATTGATTGGATTTTTAGTTGTTGATTACATTTTACTATATGGTTGCACTTAATTCACCTAAAATCTAATTCTGTATGATTTATGAGCTTGTTTCCTCATGGAGACCAAAAATGTCCCCACATGGACAAGGACTTCAAATATTGCCATCTTTATCTGGACATATTTTCCCCATAAAGCAGGGTTTACCAGGACCTCAAACACACACACACACAGACACACAGACACACACACACACACACACACACACACACACACACACGCATATAACAAAAGGCTTATTCTTAAACTGTATACTCAATCCTACAACTGTAGCATCAATGGTTACGTATTATTTAGCTTTCTGTGAAAATGGCTTTATTAAATGTGTTTTAAATGAATTTGTTTCTATAAGCTACAGAATCGTGCAGGACATATGGCTCCACCATTCTTCATGCTCAGGACAGTAAGTAAGGACCTTTTGAAAGGGAAGCGTCTTCTATGATGAACTGAATCGTGCTGATGTTACTGTATGTGAGCTCTGCAGAAAGTTCACCTGAAAATGACGCTTCTGTCATCATTTAGTCACTCTCACATCATTCCGAGCTTGTACGAAGATATGTTGAGATATGTTATTAGTAATGGATAATTGCAGTCTTTAGCAGCAAATAACAAGAAACAAGATGATTTACTCACACTGCTATTGTGCTCGGAGATAACTGCATTTCCCCTCGCTCAAGTTGGATATTTCTGCAGCCTGTCTACTGATAATTGTAGGGTTTTACGATCACGACATCTCTCTCTGCTGACCTGTATTCAGATTTCTGAAAGAAATGTGCAATGTGATTCATAGGTTAATATAAATTTGCAGCACAACTGCTTCCAAATTAGTCCTTAAAAAACTCTTCTCCATCTTTGAGTGTGACCCTAAAGTCAAACGCTCGAATTATATAATATATAGCTTTATGGATTCAGCTTTGGCAAAATTACAGAGCAGAGACCTCAGTGAGATCATTGAACAGCTTAATAACACGCTTCAGACAGTTCGTCTTCAGTCTGGCGTCCTGCGTGCTTCATCTGAGACAAACATCTACTCAACCAAAAACAGAGCCTTCTATACAGCCCATTCATTGAAAAACACTTCGAAGGCTGTCTACAAATAACGCTTCCTCAGTGCCACGTGTGAATCTATATCTGTGATCAAGATTTAATGCAAAACGTGTGGCAAATGTGTTACAGGGATTATGTAGATCACAGGTTTGATGTAACAATGCTTCTTCAGTACATATCAGCACTCATTTTCGCTAGAACATCTAGATTCACATGGACACAGAAAGCTGGGTACACATGTGAAGATGACACGTATATCACATGAGAGCGTGTTTTTAGAGAGGGACGAAGCGCTGTAAATGAAAGCCTTATTTGTGTGCCTGTGTTTTATGCTAATGACTGTCCTCCCATGCATTAACATTAGAATGAGGTTAAGAACAAAACCAAACCAACCCATCCAATTATTCATGAATGAGACTACTGTTTTTCAGAGAGACTGATGGGTTGAGATGATGCCCTCAAAATCTGTTATAAATGTCAATTGTTTTACGAGTTTCATTTAATTAAAAGTATAGATCTCTGTCACTTTGACAGGGATTCTGTTATTTCTCAGTCATTGCTCAACTCTATACGAGGAAGAACGAAAAAGAGAATAGTTGTCCTAGGGGTCATCAAATCAATAAAGATACAGCACGGTCATGATATTTTCTGAGGGCTACACACCTGTCGTTCATCACAGAAAGGTCGGTTTGAAGTCATGTGTGCATATACTATCAGATCAGATTGTTTCTATCTCTTGATTTGGAAGCTCATTATCAAGTCAGATTATTGATTAGTTCAGCCGCAGGTTCACGTTCAGACCACACACATCCATAATTAATCACAGTTAGAAAAACGCTCCGCAAGATAATAAAAAGCAATCCTTTCACGTTGTGCTCAATTTCCAGCCACTGGGTGGAAGATGCCAGGGCGAGAGAGACGGGAATGAGTTAATAGATGGCTTTGATGTGCCAGAGACCCACTGATGATTGATTCGAGATGCTGTTGCCATGGGGACTGAATTCACACTTTCCTTTCTTATTGCTATTATTTTAAACTAAATAAAACTCACAATACTGTAGAAAGTCAACATCCAATAACCTTTTATATGGATGAGCTTAAGATCAACAATATCTTCAAGAAAACTCATAAGACTGAGTCTTTTTTTTTTTACATTGATAGTAATACATATAAAATTCAATACTGTGGTGTAATGCTGTCATTATGTGTTTAGTGCAGCTGTTTAAGGGTTCGATGAACTCGGACTATTACAAAGACTGAAGACATTCACTGATGCTCAAGAACAAAACACAATGCATTAAGATCAGCGAGTGTACACTTTTATACTTTTTGTTTTATAGTTCCAAAACTAACGATATCTCATGCATAACCACTACAGATGACTTCAAGTCAGAGTTTTTGAAATGAGGTGCATTACATCGTTCCTCAGACACAATCAGCTCTATCTCTGTCCGTGAAGGTGTGAACCTAATGGCCCATACAATTAGATTTTCTGCAGGATTATTCACAGTATCCTGTGGAGCTCTTATCAGTACTGGATCTATCGCTTGTAGCCCATTTGTCTTAGAAAGATGTCTGGTTTGGGATTCTTCAGGTTGACATGCTGAATTGGTGCTACATTGCAATTAATTGTGCTCCTCACTAGAGCTTGGGTCAAGCTCATTCCTCTTCAGGAAAATCGAAAACAAACTGACCAACAGCTACAAACACCGCCAACGGGAACGTGACGTCTTTTGGTCTTTTCAGGGTTTGTAGAGCATCTCCAGCTGACTGCAGATGGACGCCGATGTTCGTAGTTGTTCTGAACACAGCAGCAGCAAAGAAACCCTTTCCAGAGAAACTCTCTGGGCTGAGAGGAAGACACAAAGAGACAACCTCGATCTGAGTGAAGGGTTTGTCCAGAGCCACATTAACAGAAACAGTGACGTATAACAGATCCCACGCTTTGAGTCTCAGCTCGTGAGGCAGCAGGAGACACGGGCATGTACTGTGAGGAAACAGACATTAGTTCAGTCTCCAAAAACACATCTCGAGTTCTGACGGACTTTCTAAAGCCTCTTCAGGGTTTCTTTTGTGCGTTCCTAGGATCCTCTTGGAGCTCCAGGAGATCAACATCCCTGAGATCTCCATGTTTAAGGGAAGGTGTCACCTTCAGCTTCATCTCACCCAGAGAGACGAGGCGATCCCGTGATAGATCACAACCTCTCTGTGAGAGAAGCTGGGCCTGGGCTCAGTAAAATTATGCTCAAATTGTCAGATTTTTGGACAGTGCTGTGTGTAAATAATAGGAGCCTCAAAAATGTGCTCAGAATCATTTGAACAATGCAGATGAACACAGATGTGCTCTCTTAGATGTAGCTGGAATGGGGTCAAAATAAAATCGGTCCAGTTTCAGTGACTGATGAGCGTGGTCACTATCTGCAGTAAAATGTAGCCTACAAACACAGCAGAAACACTGGGACGAGAAAGGCCTTTACAGACTCACAGGTTGGATTAGCATTAACTGTTGATGTACATTTACATAATCTGCTTATCCCTCTTTCAGTTGTTTATTCTTGTCAAATTACTCTCGAAGCACAAAGCCGCTCAGAAGTATTTCTTCAGTCTTAGGACACTTGAGGGACACTTTGTTTTGCTCATTAATAATTAAATTACAATACATATATTACACTCCCAAGGCCCTCATAAGGTGCAGATAGAAGAAAATTAATTTTCTGATGGGTGACTTCAGGCAAAACATTAAGAGAAGCTTATTTTCCAGCATTTAAGAGATTTCTCCAAGGGAAATTGTGTTTTGACTCACTCTCAAGGGCAGTTTGGCTGATTAAAGTTATTTTAAAGCTTTTAAAGGTTACATCTAAACTGTAGATGAATGATCGGCCTTAAACCGAAGCCTGTGCCCTCCACATAGAATACTTGTTGATGATTGGTCAATTGAGTATTTTCCGGCACAGTGACTGTGTGACTGATATTCATGACCACACGTATGTCATTCAAATTAGTGTCAGAAATAGCTCACGATTGCAGAAATGACCTTAAGAATTCATTTTAGGATTAGCACAAACACTTAGTGTTCCTAGTTTGATTAAACAAAAACTGATGAGAAAACAGAGGAAAGTATGATCATGACATAACTAGTTTACACAGTTTTACATTACAGCTGGAGATGAATAAGGTTTTGTTACAAGGCTGGCTGTCTCTTACATTACAGTCAGGGCTGGACTGAGAACCGTTTCAGACCAAATCACAAAGAATTATAGCCATAATAACTAGCTTTTATTAAAGCTCTTTCTCTCTAATATCCAGATGTGTTCTGTGCTGCTGTCATCGTTCTCACTCGCGGGATCAAAGAGCATCACTTGACTGCTGAATGTCCCGAAGCAAAGCTAAATATTATTAAATAATATTTCATTATGTAGAAAACTACCTTAAGATCAAGAATTTGTATTTTCTCAAACACTGCATGTGAAATTATTATGCTCACTGATATTTGGACCATTTCTTATATCTATATATCATCTAAGAACATGAACGACTAATACATGTCAATAAAAAAGAAAATACATTTCCAGAAAACTAGTTTAAAACACAAGTGACAAGTTAAAATATGATGTGGGAGAAAAACGCGGTTTGGAAAAGATTCTTTTTTAAATACTATGAATGAATTCATAAATCAATCCACTCAAAAGGTAACTTGGATTGCAAATACATATCAAAGAATCATATAATAATACAGCTGCAGTGACTGTAACACTACATGATATGTCACAATCCGGACTTTAACTTGACATAAAAAGGTTAAACTATGTCATATTTTAAAGAGACGTTTAGCACGTTTAGTAGGCTATATAGAGCTCGTGTTTTACACCAATGCAGTTGTAATATACATGATCATGTGTCTGGTCTTCTGTGAGCACATGTGATGGGGAGAGCGGTACGGTCCTAACGCATTTGTTCATTACAAAAGACTAAAAAAATATATACACACACACACACACGTATGTATGTATACAGTATGTATATGTGTGTGTGTGTTCCATCGCTCTCTGTGTGTGAGTAACAGTTATAGGCCGGCTTACTTTACTTTATTAGAGGCCCAACAGGAATTCAAAGCTGAGAACCTGCTGGAGAACATTATACATTTTTTAAAAACATCTTTTAATGCATTTTAAGAGAATAACCCACAGAAATACTGTATTCCTTCAAAGAACAGACAGTTTTTACTGAGTTGATATGTTGTGTACTGGACTTGACCAAATACAACCTTTTTGTGAATGTCCATATACAATGTCTGCCAAATCATAATAATGAAAGTAATAATATACACATGTGACCCCGGACCAAAAAAGTCATATTACATGTATACAGTAGCCAGTAATACATTATATGGGTCAAAACAACTAATTTATGCAAAAAAAAGATAAGATCGTGTTCCAGAAAGATATCCTGTGCATGTTCTTCCATAAATATATCAGAAATATGTTTTACATTTCAAATACATTGCTATAATACTTGATTTGGACAACTTTAAAGGTGATTTTCTCAATATTTGTGGAGTTTTTGAGATGCAAGAACATCTTTGAGACAAAATGAAGCTTTCAGTGTAACAGAGAAACATTAGCATCTGACATGAACCCATCAATCTGACACATTCTCTAAAATCAATTTTAAATGATTAAATGTTTCAGTCAGTGCTGAAGGAAGCTTTGATTAAACTTTATCTGTGGCTGGAAAGAAAGGAATACAGTTCAAAATAAAAACTCTCCAAGCGCCAGATGCACAACATATCAGATGAATTCAGTTCATGACATACAAACTCTCTCCAGAGACTCGTGCATCTTCAGTGAAACATAGCTTTTTTTTCCTCAGAATTTCATGTGACAACTCATACAGTTTGTGGATTACTCCGTCTATTAAACCACCAAAACACAAATGTGTTTTAATGTTTTGTGCTTTTTGATTCAAAAATAAAATACAGCTAAATAATCTTTCAGTGGCAAAAAAAAAAAAACCAACCTGTCAGTAAAAGTAATAAAAATGAATTGGAGGATGTTTCAGTTCAATGATGAACGCTTCACATCACACTTTAACTCTCAATCTATCCCTAATCAGATAAGATTTAGGATGATGAGATCCCTCACGTGTGATTCACCTTCATTACATTTCCTTTGACAAAGTCAAGCTTACATAATACTACACCTCAGAATCATAATCATAATCAGAGCTCATCCCTGCGCCGTTACGCAAAGTCTCCAACCAGATATTCATCCTTAAACACAATCCAGTGCTGCTGGTATGATGCTATCACAACACAGCTCTCACACACACACACACACACACACTGGTGCCTCACGTGGTAATCATGCATGTTAAAACGCAGGAAACATTTCTGCGTATTTGGTGGCACAGTAAAGCGTACATGCCAAACTCTGAAATCTGTGGCTGGGTGAGAAACTGACAGTCGAGATTGCCTCTGTGTTTTTACCGCCCACATAAATGCCCGTTTGGTGCTGATAACATAATTGCTGAACGCACACGGCACCCACACACAAACACACACACAATGCAGCGGGAGAAAAACAGTTATGTGATCGTGTGGAGAGCCCGGGTTCTGCTCTGAAAAAACACAACGCTTCACAGAGAAATTTCATCAGAAACCACTCCATTACTTTTCTGTAAACAGTTCAAACAGAACGCAAGTGGCTTTTGTCACCAGGGATGAAACACATGCCCATCACGAGGAGAGGCTTGACCTCCTAATATACATCAAACTCTCCAGCGCTCGCTCTGAAACCACGCTGGAAGTGCAGAGACGTGACGGTCATACCTGAGTTCCTCTTGGAGATGTATTTGAGATTGATGGAGGCCGCTGAATTGATGAGGAGGAGCATGAATCCAGCGAGCTTCATCTTCCAGTCCTGTGCAGCTATAAGAAACCAGAAAAAAGAAGAGTAAGCCCTGGCCTTTTCTTTTATCAGCATAAAAAATAAAATAAATAAAAAAACACCCCTCTCCAGTACAAGAAGATGGAGAAAGTGAACCAAACATCAATGTTTTGGACTACGGGATGTCTTCAGCTCAAAGTTTTTCAATGATAAGGAAACTGAGAGCAGACGCAAGTCTGTAATTAAATTAAAATATAATAGCACTAAATGTATGCTGAAACAGGTTTATTATCATCATAAGCCGATGATTTTCGAACATTACTTTCGATTAATAACCTCTCTTCTGGTCTGAAAAAATACAGCCCCATTAGATATCTGCATAAGATTTTTACATTAAAAATCATACTTTTATAAACCTTAATGCAAACCTGTATATTCATCAGTGTGTGATTATTGCCTGTATCTCCGTAGTGTCCAGAAGCGCACCGGTCAGAACAGGACGTGATGTCACTTGTTTCTCAGTGACATCACTGATCTCAGCTTCTCCAGTAACTGCTGTTTATCTGTCATGATCTCCAGCTGCCCTGTTTTCTCTCTGACCATCAGCTGTGATCACCCTGCTGGACTCATGAACCCTGTCTGTCCTTGACGTCACTCTCACACACTTTGACTGATTTCTGACCCCGACCCCTGCCTGACTGACCTCCCGTCTGTCCTTTGGGTCAAACCCACCCCACATTTGAGCTTGACCTCTTTGCACTTTCAGATTCTCACACATACCTACTGTATCCATACACTTACAGCCGAAATGATCAGAGGCAGTAAAACACCAACAACTTTTACACACACATACAGACATGCATGTTTTCTTTCCTCTTCTGCTTCAAAGTGTCAAAATTAACTGGATAATGATCTTATAATTTTTTGTTTAAAACCTTTAAAGCAAAAATGCACATTCCAGAATGTGTGAATCTTACAAACAGACTGTTTATCATTGGTGTAAACATCAAACCAGTCAGCTGTACTGTACGGTTTATTTACTGTACCAGTGTGATCAGTTTATCTCAGTGACCTGGGATTCTTTATACATGCCTGTATTGCAAATATATTTACAGTGCATTGTCTGTTTAGTGTGAGCAAAGGTGAGAGACACAAGCATTAGCAAACCTTAGGAAAACAAGCTCATTCTCCAACTTTCTCCAAGTGAAAAAGTTAAGTTTTACCATTTTTTTTATCCATTCAGCCAATCTTCGGGTCTAGAGACAGAACGTTCGCTATCCGCTCATTGGCCTCAGCAAAGTCCCATTGAGAGACACTCAGGTCAGCTTTTACACACAAAAAAGGAGAAAACATTACCAAAAACCAAAAACTAATCAGAAATGGGAAACTTGGCTTGGATCAAAAGCAGAAGAGTGATTGCAGAAAGCTTTTAGAAAGGACTCTGTCTGCTACAGGAGCTCTTTAGACCCTGAAGGTTCTGAGATCAAAACACTTTCATCATAGTGTATCATTTGTAGACTAATACATTTTGACATCTGCATCACATAACCAGCTCGGGAGTAAACATGCTCTGTAGTACACCCGGTACAGCTCTGCACTAGCGATGTGAAGTGCTGAAGTACGAGATGTGTGAAATAGAAGCAGCTTTACATCCAGGCTAAGACCGGAAGGACAAGGTTTACAATGAGAGGCTCTGAAGAGGGTTTACAGGGTCCACAGAAACTACATCCATTGGCTAAGGCCAGCTGTAAGGGCCTTTAAGGGTATGGAGGACACACAATGTCTTGCTAATGCTGAGAAACATTGATCTAGTGACATTTATGCACCAATTATATGCTGTTCTGTGGCCATTATAATTCTGAGGATTCTACAGTGTCTTGGTCTTGGCGGCTGTGGCTTTCGATTTGATTGGACGTATATTGAACATCGGGGAAAATTTTTCTGTCAGTTGCTTTTTACATGATTTTATGTACATAATCATTAAAAACATCTACAACTTGTATACCATTTGAACATGATAATTACCCAGTAGCCAAAATGTTGACGACAGACCAGACCGCTCTGACACCCGATTGTGAACACTGTATTAATGTAAGAACAAACGCTCTAAATCGACTCTTCCAGAGATGTGCGTAGTATCATGTAAAGATCAAAAAGGCTTTATAATGTTCTTAAAAGCAACCATACAGTTACATTTAGGTGATGCACAAAACAGACCAAAGAGTTGGTGCCCTGCTTGATTTAAGAGCTTTAAACCCAGAACCCAGCTGTACTCTTCTGAAAGTGCGCTACACAGAGACGTTTTCATGTAAAAAGCTACAAGAAGCTATATGTATGTGCGTGAGTCAAGCCGTGTGTCTGTTTATGGGTGCGTTGTTACGAGCCGAGAGCCCATTAAGCACTCTTTTAGGGGATGCACTGAAAAATTCAAAGACTTTTTCTCAAAGCTTTCCCAGGAAAGAATACATCTACAATACTGAGGCCACGGCTCTTCACGAGCAACCTCTGAGCATCAGACTTTCTGCCAAGAGCTGAAAGGTCTAATTTAGCCTTCTACAGTCTTTCACAGTATCTTTGCAGAAGCGTTTTCAAACAGCCCGTCCCCTGATGCTGCTAAACATCTCCACGGTTTAGAGCTGTAGGATTTTCTCCCGGCGAGCCGCCACACACACAGGTCTGAGACGTTCATGGTGTTCTCCGATACGGGCCGCCATCTGCTCGAGCAGCATTAACCGCTGATAGAATTCCCCGGTGAGCGCAGCTGAAAGTCAATTCTGTATTGAGGTGTAAGACGCAGGACTGACTCCATCTGATGCAGGCTGAAGCCAGAGCCGGGCCTCGAGGGAACTCTTTTGTGTTCACTTCTACGCCGGGGTATCCAGCTAACCACGCTCAACAGCCTTCTACAGCCTGCACTGCAGCCTTTTTTCTTTACATTATTCAGTATCGTGCAACTGCAAACATAAACTTGATTTCTACGTTTTTGTAAGAGTATGAATTATTAAAGACGCGACCTGAGAGAATCGATTAAGCAATCGGCATGCTATTTGGAATTTAGTTTGAACAGATCTGAATATTGTTTTAAAAAAGAAAAAAAAAATTAATTTATTTAAATACCCACTTTTTTAATCCCTATTTTTTTCAATGGTGTAGAATTTTTCTTTCAGGAGCATGTGCACCAGAGAAACAATAATGACGTCTTAATAGAGAGTGAATTACAGGGTTGGATCCACTTCCTAAAGAGAAATTATTAGTGTATTTTACTTAGTTTAATCCTTCAAGACCTAAAGATGTGACAAAGCTGCTGATGACAAAACTTTGTGACAATTTTTTTTAATTTCTAATTTCAGATTTAGTGTATAATAGAATTTACTCAAAAACAAACAAACGGTGTCAGTCATTTATCAAAGAAACCCAAGTTTGTAGCACATGAGGGTAAAAGACAGAATTTTCAATGAAGCAATCAAACGAGCCTTAGAGACATCCGTCTAAATACTTCCACAAGATATTTTAATAGTTCAAATTATTTCTTTGATGAAAAGAAATGTCAAAAAAACAGCAATACTTTGAAACTGATTTTTGTCACAATGAAAAAGAAAACGTGTTAAAGAATCCTCGCTAAATAAAAGGACAATTAATTGTTTTTAAATAAAACAAAATCAAACAAAAAAGGCTGACCCCAAATTACTGGATGGCAATATTTTGAACTTTGATACGTACATTTGATAGATGCTGAAACATACAATATGGACACACTATACTGAAAGCATTTAAAATGTCAACAATATTAGGGATTTATAGCTATAAGAGAACGAACATGAACAGGTACTTTATTCACAAGTTTATTAATAAGCTGCTCCAGGGCAATAAATAGAAGAAAACAGTGCACGGCAGAACTATTAGCATTACAAACCGGTGTGTTTATGATCATGATACTAAATTGAAGGTATATGATAAGAAACAAAGAGCCTAACAAATGGTTATGCTGCTCTTAAAGTAAGCTGAATATCAGTGTCACAGGCTGGTGATGTTTCTATGAGCGAAGGGATAAATAAAAAGGTCTATTAATAATAATTCCAGGAATCAGACAAACTAGATGAGAACTAATGAACAGAGAGCAACTTATATATGGCAGGTAATAAATGGTAATTGACTAGACACACCTGAACAGAACCACTAAACAATCAGCAGACACAAACAGGGTCACATGGGAAGCACAGAGCACACGAGGAACTAAAACTGTAAACATAGGTTCATAACTGTGACGATCAGTGAGTTTTAGTCCTAGTTCTGGCCACCGCTCTGCACATTTAGTATGTCTCACTTATCGAACACACTTGATTTTTCAGCTTCAGATTCATGAACCGAACAGAACCTGTAGTTCTTTTAAATCTTTCCAGCCAATTCAGTCTCTATATTATATTTGATGTGGTGTACATAAATCATGCAGCTAAAGTCCATATCTAGATGTTAATTACGTATATTGAAAGGTATTTATATTTTTTCATATGAGAGAAGAGAATGGCACATTACTACATTACTACATATTCTATACATTGTAAACAGGTTTAGTTTTGAGCACAAAATATAGGAGAGGTGAAAGCTACAAGGCTATATATTTATTCAGGATAAGAGAAATATCTGACACAACTCACTCTTCTTGTATATTTCGTTTTAAATGTAAGTTGTACTGTATCTAACATGAGCTGAAATGTATTTAAAGGCTTTGTGAAAGTGTCCAATGAAGCACATGTGCCAGGATCTACCAGACTAGACACAAGACACAGAATCTTGACCCTATGCTTCAAATAAAACGCCCACAACAGACACACAGAACCGAAAATAAGCAAGAGCGACAGGACTGTGACAATACTACAAATTAGAAGCGTCCCCGAATCAGGATTTTCATAGTCCAATCAGAATTTTAGCCGAATCATGTGTTTGAGGGCAGAGTCAGTCTGACGTTTGACAGTCATAATTAGTGATGTTAAC
Source organism: Puntigrus tetrazona (assembly GCF_018831695.1). Taxonomy (NCBI): domain Eukaryota; kingdom Metazoa; phylum Chordata; class Actinopteri; order Cypriniformes; family Cyprinidae; genus Puntigrus; species Puntigrus tetrazona. Next base: position 5,854,447 of record NC_056712.1, on the reverse strand, counting down.
ACACAGGAGAAATTGAATGCACATGAACACGTCTGCATGGCTCTGAATGAACTTCTTCTGTGGATGTGTTCTTCACGCAACGACGGGCAGAACCACAGCACCTTATTATATTAGTGTTCTCATTATAATGTTATGTATATGACAGTCCCAGTCATAGTCATTAATATTCTGCATTGTTGTTTTGTCTTGCTCGCGCAGAAGAGATAATCACCGTAGCACTGCAATGAAGCGTTAAGAACCGGTAATTCTATACGAAATCAGACATTTGAGCACCCACATATAGCCAAAATATATTCACCTCAGTGAATATTCAACTGTTAGATTAGTATGGAATCAGGCAACTATTAAAACCATAGAAAGGTGACCAAACAAAATTATTAAAACATATCCCACAGTGCCATGCACACACTAAAACCATCTAAACAAATACACATGAATGGAAGGCCATATTCCATATATCATACACCTATGTGACACCCATTATGGTTCTGTCATTTATGCTGACTTGTTTTAAGGCCTATGATTCATTTGCATTTTATTGATATGTTGGCTAAATGTGAGAGTTAATTTTCACCTGTATCAACCAGAAGTAGATTTGATGATGACTACTCAAAGGTGGTTGGGATCTCCGAGAGTAATTTGTTGTATTTTCAGAAGAGTTTACGCTTCATATAGACACTGTTGTTGGCCACTGTCACATCTCTGGACACTTTTGTTATTGTTTTCGTCTCGTGCCATGTGCTCCCTGTGCCCTGCCTTCCCTCCATGTTAATTATGTCATTGTCATCAGCTGTGTGTAGTTAATTTAGTCATTTACACTGTGTATTTAAGTCCTGTGTTTTGAGTCAATGTCCATACCTGATATTTGTCCTGCCTGCCTGTTCTACCTGCCTGCCTTTTGTATCTTTATTTTGCCATTTTGGAATTAAATCCGTTTAAGTTTATTTCGTGTGTCCTTTGCCTCGTCTCGCGAAAGCGCGAACGTGACAGCCACACTATGGCTTCGAGTATATTTAAGGCCTTGTACATTCTCAAGTTTTCTGGAGCAACAATCACATTTCACTTATTGCTCTGTTTGTGCAATGACTGACACAGAGTTGAACCATTTTGGGATCCCTTTGTTTTGTTTTGTTGAAACCAAAGTACTATTAGACATCAAATAATAATTAGGCTATGGCTGGCAATTTTACCTAACCCCTGGCGGAGGTGCTGTGTTTTGTTGTTGCTGTTTTATGCTCAGAAGGCTGCTTAGCAGAGCATAGTGTGCTGATATGACCCATGGTATAATATCTCCATGCTTAACTCATAAATCGAACCTCTTTTAATTTATCAAGTTAATGAAAGGACCTATTATGTTGCTCCTATTTCCAAAATATAAGCTTTGAACTTATTTAGGTTTATGTGTTTATATGCTTGTTTGTACTGCCAGCCAATTTGGCAGCACAGTCACTTGCTCCTTAAAAAAACTGTGGAAAGTTAAATGAACATCAAAATTAATTGGAACTAAAGGAGAGGAAAATACTTCACGAGATCCAACATTTAAAGCTCTTTTTTAAATTATCCTTTCTTGCTGCCTTTATGAAAAGTTTCAATAGTTTTTCATAAAATGATTGGTTTAACAGAAGCACTAGTAAGATATAATACTAATTAATTAACATTAATTAGCATAAGTTTCATTACTAATTAGCATTATTAAAAACACAAAATACTAAACACAATGTAGAAACTATTAAAACAACATCTTTAAAAGTGACTTCATAATAGAATTAATTAGAATGAATGAATCAATAAATACAGAAAGAACGTCACATAAAAAGCAGCTCATATGGAAGTACAATAAACTAGAGGTATTTTGGATTGCATGGAAGGATAGTATTTCTACCTACAGATCGGCTTAAAACTGATCAATTGGGGGACTGTTTCATAACAAGTTTATCAAATAAGTCAAGTTTAATTCAGTTAGTTGGTTCAGATAAGTCAGAATAAGTCAGAATAACCGAATAACTGGCTTGTTTGGTAAACCTGTTCACTTTTCACAACATGTATGCCAAAAATCCCCCAAAAACATTGACATTTGTTGACTTATAAAAAACTTTATTTGGAATATTCCATTATTGCTGCTCTTTAGTACTTTAGTGAGCTTTTATCACAATACAGATATTTACTTCCACTGTAACCTCAAAATTATGACCAGTTGATACTTAGAATATCAAAATTGACTGTGGAAAGTAGATCCTTTACACCAGATCCTAAACACTGTAGTCATATTCCTAACATTGTTTAAGAAGCAGACAATTTCTAACAATTTTAAGTCTAGAATTAAGACCCTCGTTTCATCATCATAAGTGACTATTGTATTAATCTCTCTTTCTCACCTTATCCCAAGGTTACTGTGGTTAGCCGGATGGTGCACCAGATGGTAGATCTTCACCCAGGAATGACCATAACATAGCCCTTGAAAATGACAATTAGACAAGCCGTCAGTACAGATCCTCAGCAAAGACTTCGGTGACTGCACAAACCCTGAGGACAGATCCTCAGCAAAGAACCTTGGCGTCTAGACAAGCCCTCGGCTCAGATTCCTGCGGCCAGCGATAAATGTGTAGAGCCAGGACCAGCTGGGACCATAATACAGTTTTACCATGAAGGACGTTCATTGTGCTTAAGGCCACTGATAAGTCGTCTACTACGGGTGAAACGTCAGCTCTACCTTCATGTACTACGTGCTGGACACACAACTTATTATAGCTGTGAAGCTGCTTTGACACAATCTGTATTGTATAAAGCAATTTAGAAATCAATGCGAATAGACTTCTAATCCAAAAATACAACATTCTATAGACAAGAATGATCAATTGATTTATCTGTTACCAAAATTCTGCAAAACAAATATGGGAAGGTATAAACATGTACTAGGCTTTTCACCATGATGACATCAGCAACTGAAGACAACCCACACACTTTTACAAAACCAACACATACTATTACAAATGTCAATCACTTGAGTAGTAGCCAGGAATGATTATACAGCAACTATTGTAATTATCTCAACCATGCCTCTGGCGCAGTCAAGAGATAAACACGTATGACCCTAATTACTGCTGAATTTGGGTGCTGATTTTACATACAGTATAGCTGATTATAGGTTTGGGGCCAAATTCATAGAAAGAAGTTATGAAAAAATGCACCTTTCACATTACAGTGGGAACTCTGAAAAAGGTGCAGTGTGCAGCACAAGATGAGGGCAGCTGGGTTTACTTCAGACACATCGACACATCAAGGGATGGTGCCATTTTTACCTAAATACAATGATAATGTTAGAAGAATTGCATAAAAATGTATTATGCATTTTCTGTCTGTATCATCTCAGTCTGAGTTTTTTTAGATTTGAGATTGATTTTGCAAAACACTTCAAATTGCTAGCGTGGATGCCATTTTCAAATGTATCCAGGTTACAGGTGTTTTTTTTTAATTGCTAAAACACTAAAACCCATTGGCTGAACAAAGTTCTCAGTTGCCTGACCTCTTTTATCTAATTGTGCAGACTCTTTTCAGCAAAACTCTAAACAGAAAAGTTTCATTTTGCGAGAGGAGTGAGAGGTTTTGTAAATAGTGCAAAACCTCATCTTCAAGCACTACAAAACTTTACAAAACCTCTGACTCCTCTCACGAAATGCAACTATCACCTCAAAAAAGTTTTACCAGTGTTCAAAATCATAAGCAAAGTGATTAACATGAAATACACTATCAACCAGTCACTAAACAATACACCAAAAAATAAATAGAAAACATATTGTTCAAAACATATAGTTGTCAGGGAGAACTGGATTTTTAATCTACAAATGTTACATTTTTCCGTCATTGTCTTTTGATGAACGAAAACATGTTCTATCATAGTAGCTCAAAATTAGTTTTTGTGTTTGTGTTGATTAGACTACAGAATGTGTTCAGAGTGTTGCTGAAAAGTCTAAGTGAGTATTGTGTTTTACATGTGAAATGGTTTAAGGTTTTGACGACAGACTGCACAATTAGATAAATGAGGACATGCAACTGAGAAATTTGTTCAGCCAATGGGTTTTAGTTCTTAAGCAATTGAGAAAAACTGTAACTGTAAACTCAACAATCAAGGTGTAAGCACTATAAAAGGTCAACAGCTGTATTTTTTATTAAGGGAACAGGAAGTGGAACAAGGAGAAACATCTTTGGCCTTTATAGGCTGCAATCTAACCCTAACCCACCAGAACAAAGAGCTCCTTCCAACACTGACCACACACTCACATTTATAGACAGAGCAAGTGAAGTATTGGACAGATTACAGTAGGTTTTAGTCTAATGCAACCAGAAACTGGTTCAATTATAACAATCTCCTTTTCTTTCTTCTTTCCCTTCCACATCGCAGTGGAAGGTTTATGATCTCTGCCCTCATGTTATACCCCTCAGACGAGCTGTGGAGGATGACTGTGACCTGATAGATGCAGAGCGTGGGCAAAGGTGAAGTCACCAATCCATTCTTCCCTTGTTATTGTTGTTTTTTTTGTTGTTCAAATTCAAATCAAACCACATTTATTCAGTTTTGCTGATAAGGCGAACATCTTTTAGCTATTTCAGTGGAAACAGAACGGTCTATATTTATTGCAGTGTAAAACTGACTGATTGTTAACAAAGAATTTTAAAAAGAAAATATGTTAATATTACTATTTTCTTCCAGCGATACAAAAGGTGAGGACATCAAAAACACGTTTTCAAAGTAAATGAACAACGCAGTGATAATTTACATAGCATTTATTACAGTATAGAAACTGTATATTCTACCTTATGTTATTAAAAAAAAAACATGTACACAAATTGTTATTGGTTATTGTCAAGCAGTGTAACTTATTTCTTAGCCAATTTGCATATCTGTTTCATGCCTGTCCACCTCATTTCCAGTGGATCTGGGATTCATCTGCATTGCTGTCATAAGCAGTTTGGTTGAACAAGAACGGTGCAAGAATTGAGCCTTGAGGGACTCTACATGTTATGGACGTTCATTTAGACCAGGTCACATTTTATATTAGGTGGCTTTAACTACTATGTACTTACATCAAAATATAAGTACAATGTACTTAAGGTGGTCATATTGTACTGAAAAACACATTTGCTGCTATTGAGGTTTGATACCGGTAAGGTTAGGGACAGGTTTGGTGGAATGGTTAGGTTTGAGGGTGGGTTAAAGGTTAAGGGTTAAGGGTTGGGTCAAGAGTGTAATTATAATAATGTAATTGCAGAATTTATAAAAAATAGTACAATGTAAAAACATGTATGTACACAAAGTGTTTGTACTTATTTAAACGTAAGAGGAGGCCACCTGAATATAAGATGGGACTGGTCACCTTTACTCACATAATAACCTCTTTCTTCTAAGTATAACCTAAAACATCTGAGGACCCAGTCTTTCTAGAAGTGTGTCTGACTCAGTGCTGAAATTAAGTATTATAAGCAAGGATATTTTGTCAGAATCAGTATTTGAGCAAATATCATTTATTATATTTACGACCACCTTTTCTGTGACGCAGTCACCACGAACAGACGGTGTTTGAAGCCTAGTTTTCTTTTATTTCATTTTTTTTCGAGTTTAGTTTGTGCATGTGTGATTGTAATTAAGTACGTGCACAGTCTGCTTAGACTGAAAAAGTCGAGAGTGTAATCCAGCATCTGGGGTTGATTGTTGCAGCAGTGCTTCTCTAAGAGCTTCAGCTCAGTCCTAATCATGCTCATAGTGAGTGAGACGAGGCCGAGAGCCCAGATAATGATGATGAGCCACACCTGCGCCGCTCCACAGACTAAGAACACAGAGGACTAGGCCTGGACTTTTATCTTGTGTTTGTGTGCGGCCTTCATCTGTGAGGGCTTGCCGCCGTACTTGTGTGTTTGTTCATTTTATTATTAAAGTCTTTAAATGTACGTAGGTCTAAAATCTAAAAACGTAGTTGAGCGTAGTCCAAGGTTATTTTCGTAAACGACAAATAAAACTAAGACGAAAACGATTGATGAAAAAAATATTTAGTAAACTGAAATACAATAAAAAAGGACCAAATATCTGAAAAACTAAAACTAAACCAAACTAACAACAGTTACTCAAAAACAAAGTGAAATAAATGTATAATTATCAAAACTAAATAATCTCTCTGGCGATCATTAGCCACATATTCTCACCCCTTGATGGAAAACAGACGAGCAGCGTTTCATTCAGCACAGGTACAGTATCATGATTACATAAAAAAATACATTTAACCATCGTAACAAAATTAGGCTACATTTATTTTAATATTAAATATTTCAAATAATCACTACTTGTGATTTTAGTAAAAAAGGCTTGACTGCTTCATTTCTATACTGATCTCTTAATTCTGCTAGAAAGCGTATAAAATGAAATGAAAACTAAACTAAAACTAAGTATATTATTAATGAAACTAATAAAAACTAAACTGAATTTTATGGAAAATAGAAAAGGATATTAAAATCAACCAAATAAAAAAATTGAAAAAACTATAACCTTGCCTCGGTCAACGAGTAGTCGGCTGTCCTACTCAAACTAAAATAATTCTTAATACATGTATCTGTATTCTGACTCGTAGATCACGAGGTTTGTTCCTTTGGTCCCTGGGTTTTCCTGCATTTCTGTCACCTGAGTTTGGATTTCCTGTGCAGTCAAGTCGACAATGATGCCAAAATGAAGCCAGATGAAGGCGACGGCAGCATCAGCGAGAAAATCGAGAATACAGAGTGCCCTGGTCCTGATGAACGATCAGAACGTGTCTTGTTGAGCTGTTTTCTGGTACAGTGCAGTGAGATCTCTCAGCTCAGGTGACAGAAGTTCACTGGAGAAGCATGCTGGCACTATTAAGCCAGCTCTAATCACATCACAGGAGGCGAGCTGGCCAGAGTCGCCCGGCCTCAGTGTAACCACACCAAGACGCTCTGCTTTTGTGTTCGTAAGACTAGACAAGAAATCAGCACTCCACACCGTATCCACGTCTAAAACATCACAAAAACTAAGTAAAATAAGAACCCCATCATTTTTAAGACGTGTTATATAAATAGCGTGGCAAAGGCAATGCCACTAGCACCTACAAGAACATACTGTGTGCTCCTCAAGAAGCTGTCAGTGAGAATTACGACAAAAAAAACAACCTAAGCCATACCTCTGCCCAGCTATCTGCTGATTACAGTCCTCCCATCCTCGTTCTGTACTGTACATTTAAACACATCTGCCTGAGACCTCCTGCTTAAAAATCGATAAGTTAGTAATGTGTGAAATTATTCTAAAAAATAAGTGTTGTCATTTATATATGTGTAAAATTGTTCGAAATCAGTAAAACACATCAGTTTAATAAATAGGGTTAATAATAAATCCAGCTTCAACTGCTTTTCTGTGCCGTAGTAATCAGTGGAGCACATCGTCACTAATCATTACTGTATATATGTGTTCCAGCCAGTCAAAGCAGGACTGTCAGTTATGTATTTTGTACTTCTCCGATGTTTCTCTAATCAGAGAAGTAATTCTAGCTCATGACAGAAGCAAATGAGCTGTAAGGTGTGTGAAGTGATGGACAGCTGATACCTTCCTCTTTCACAGCGACTGTTCAGTCGAGAGCAAGCGAGAGATGAAAAGCCTCTGCACGCACACACACACACACACACACACACACACTTTGGCTATTCTCATATCTTTGTTTTCTGGTTGTTTAGGGGGAGGTGAGAACTGTGTAGGACCGTCTGACAACTTCTCTAATCCTGCCAAATAACATGCTCAAAGAATAGTTCCCGCATGCAGCATTCATTCACCTTCATGTCACATTTGTCTTGTGTAGAACACTAAGATGACTTAATGAAGTCCGGGTTGGTAAATTCAATACAATGTCAGTAAACAGTGTCCGAGCTGATCTGGTTCTGCCTGATGATTTCTTCAGCTGGGTCCGAACAGGCTGATACGTACAGTACCTGGTCCAGAAGTGCATTTTTGTTGTTCTTGGTTTCCCAACTAATGTCAGAATAAGGTTGTGGCACAAAGAATAAGTTTGGCTGTACTGTGTGCGTCCTACTTTACTACACGAGGTCTGCATGAATTCACAGCCCTAATGTTCAGTTTGTACGACTGAAGCATGTCTGTTTTTAAGAACTCTTATGAGGAGAAGAATGAAAATAAAAATGTCATCTATGGCCTATGTAACCATTAACGCTTTCATGTAACAATTATTGCTGTTCAGACAGACAATTGTGTGAAATGCTTTAAAAAAATAAATAAAACAATAAAGTGCTTTTTTTAAGATTTTTGCTTTTTCACCTTTTTTTCAATGCATCAAGATAAAAAAAAAAACAATAAAAAGTGCTGACCGTTTGCACTGACAATGGAAGTCTATGGAGAAGACATATAAGTGACGACCCCATATGGAGCCACAGTAGCATGTGTCTCATGAATACATCATGTTTATCTATAATACATATGCACATATGGATCAGGGCAGGGTATTCTCTCTAAAGAGACAAGTGAAGCTGCGCCTCCTCATCTTCCTAAAATGAAAATAACAATACAAAACAAGAGCGAAGCAGAGTAGGTTTCAGAGGGAGTTTCTTTTCATCTCCGTGTCTTTCTATGAGCGCCTACTGAGGAGGGAAAAGCAGAATCCAGCCAAAAAGTCACGTAAGAAACGCCAGCGTCATGCTCTGACTGTGATAAACGTGTGAATGATGCTCGTCTCTCATCTTCTTGAGCTGAACGGGGCAGAGAGATGCTCCAAGCAAACTATGCAATCATCAGAATCAACTAACATTCAAAAAAACACGTTCTATCACTTCTTGGCTTGACACTGTGTAAAATAAACCCTTGTAAAATAAGAGTTAATCGTAATAAAGGATCAAATTTAACTACAACACATTTAAATCTCTATTCTATTGTTCTATTTCAGTATGTTGAAATAGCATTCTATTTAAGCATAAGCATAAATGATAAATGATAGTCCAGGCCATTATTTTTATTTATAGTAGCTTGAACTAATAGGATGTGCATTTCTAATTTTCAAGAATATTTAGCATGACTTGATTTGTGACACGTCGCTGTCCGCCTGACCTTCTTTATCTGCTCACATCTTCTCACATTCATAAAAGAGACTTCCTCTCAATATTTATACGCCTCTCGCTGGCTTCTTCTAACACCGCACAGACCATTTAAATGCTAAGTAGCCTTGTCTCTTTCGGTCTATTTGATTATGGCCATGCACCGGTCGGATGAGCATCCATCAAGACTGAATTTGCACTTGTGAAATTTAATTATAAATGTCCGCTTGCAAAATTCTTTCAAATAAATCTATTCAACTTGGGGTTGCAGCTATTATGTTCGGCGCAGAGCTGGGCTCGTGTGGAAATACGCCAGCTCGTGGTGATTTATCTTTACACAAACAGCTCTTTCTGCGAGCCACAATGAGCTCAACGTCTCCTCGCTTCTTAATGACAACTTCATTTGAAATAAAATGTCGAGGAATGCGTGTGAATTGTCACCAGTTTACTCAATAAAAAATTCCGCTTGTGGAAACTCATTTGCACTCGGTGTTTGGTCCTGGCCGCCAGCGACAAAGAGCTCCATTGAAGACAGCAGATTAGAATTTCTTCCATGGCAAACATGAGTGCACTTTTTTCCTCTAAGAGGCCAGGGAGTTGACGGTGATAAATGGTGGTGGCAGAGGCAGGCAGCAGCCGCGTGGGGATTGGCTCTGTCATCTGTTTTCATTTAGCCAGAGCTTCACGACACTGTTGCATGCAGAGCGCTGAAGATGCCTCTACCAGTCTCAGATTCACCTCCACAAGCAACCAATCAAACGGAAAAGTGCCAAGGACTAGTTCATCTGAAAATGGCCTCATGTCATCTCTACCCCTCATACCGTTTTCTTACTCCCGTGAGCAGACCGAAAAACGCAAGGGTACTTTTTTGACTTTGAAAAGAAAATGAAAGATGCCAGAATTTAAACTGTTACGCTTTAAACCTGAGTGCATGTTGTACTGTCCATTAAAACCATTGTTAAATGCATTAAACATTTGTTACTTTGACATTAATTATGGAGGAAGTACAGCGACCGTATTATAAATACTACATCCGATCCGAATTAGCACAGAACACTGATTCAATACAGACCACAGAAATAGAGCTTCATTTCTACTGTGTTGACTTCAAGCCATGGGTGAAAAAACAAGCCGCTTTCCTCTAACACTAAAACACATTTCTTTGTGATCGTAATAGAAAATACGCACGTTATTAGTAAAGCAAAAAAAAAAAGCTTAAACTCGTGTGATTTGTGTCAGTAAACAAGAGAGCGATTAAAGAGACATTACAACGGCTAGAACTTTCCATGAATCCATCATGCATTCACAGCACTGCTACTGTACATCAGAGACCTCTCTCCTCACTTCAGCTCATTAAAACACAGAGTTATGCTGCGGAATAAACTTGACGGAGTGGCTTTTCTGTGTTAGACATCAAGCCTAGTTTGTAGAGAGAGAAGAGACCTCTGCCAGAGTTTATCCACATTACAGGAACACAGAAACAGGTCTAGTACTGCATCAACCGGTCAATGCACCAGAGACAGGCTTTCTTTCTAAATGTGTACGGGTCAGACATCAAATATTGAAATCCAGAGCCACTATTCTAAACAACTAATGCAAGCTAAAGGGTAAAGTACCATGCACACTGTAGTGTGTGTGTGTGTGTGTGTGTGTGTGTGTGTGTGTGTGTGTGGCAAAGGCCTGCACGTTATACTTAAACATTTGTAAGCTACTATTCACTGAAATCTATTTCACTGTTAAAGTATCTTCCAAACATTTTAAAATATTTCCAAATATTAATCTGCAAAGTTTCATTCTCTCCTTCTCCACAGACGTCCACACGGACACTAAACATGAACCGATCCTTTTATACTTGACTAAAACTAAGAAGAACACTTGTTGCCATTGAATATCACTAAATGTTTGACGCTGATACGGTCCACGCATGTCTCATCTCATATTGCGACTAATAAAATAAAACCATCCAAGTTATACTAACCTTTACCAAATATGCCACATAGTCCACAATATTGTAAGATAAATGCAGTCCTATTGTTCCTTCAATAACCGTAAGCAGCTTTCTGAACGTTATCTGTCTTTTTAATGTTATTTATTTATTTTTGGTGTATTTATTCTTTATTTTTTATTGACAACTGAGCGCTGAGAGCCAAATCCAAGCCACCATCGGTTTAGCTTTCACTAAGTTATATGGCCACATATTGGTAATATATACATACCAAATGAGTTTGACTGCACTGGGTCACAGCTGGGCGAGATCGAGCAGGAATCAACGAATGAACAGCTGCACAATTACACTTTTTACAGTGCAACAATAAATTCATACAAGTACCATCTTTTGGTGGTTACCATGGTGACTTTTACAGTGGTCGACCCGTCTCTTACCAGTTTTTATCAAGCCTTCCTTACTGTACATCTTCAGACAATCATTCCTAGCAGTCCTCGGGTAAAGTTGTGTTATAATCATCCACACGAGAGATATTATTTCATTCAGTCAACTTACTGGATAACGCTGAGTGCCTTCACCTTCGCACGTCAGATGAACGGAGGATTGTCGCGATGTATTTCCACAAGTTTAAATCAGACGTACTTCATGAAGATGAGCAGAACCGCAGAGGAACCGAAGATGATCTGAGATTAACGGCAAATATCGAGGAAACGTCAGTCAGTTAAACGATGCAGTTTGTCAGAAGTCGCCAAAGTTATTTCTGCTGATGGTCATGTATCATCTGCTCGAGCTGTTAGTTTGGATATCCATAGAGAACTTCCATCCCATCAGCTCTTTCCCCGCACCTGCAGGAGAACCGCTCTGCTGCGTTCCCTCTGGAAGTGAATCGAGTCCTCTGGAAGCGCCTCAGAAGCAGATGATAGATGGAGAGTTCAATCTTATCACACATGCGGTTACACAGCTTTGTTCAGTTCGGTACACTACCATATTACTCCTAATAGGAATGCAGTATACAGTATTGGTGTCCGATTCGTAAACGAATCATCCTTTGAATCGTTTGTTGGGTGATTCGTTCGAACCGATTCGCGAAGCATTTGTTAATGACTCGACAGTGAGCGCGGCGAGTAAAGCTGTGTAAAGCGCTGAATGCTGGAAGACGATATGACACGTTGAGTTACTTCTGGCAACTCTTCGTCGAACGATTCAATGTACCGGTTCATTTAAACAGACTGTCCGAACGAACCGATTCGCTCAGCCGTCTCGAGGCGCTCGATGCTCGTGATTGTGTGTGGAATATAGAGCGGAGCTGTTCTTCAGCACTGAGACGCTCAAAAACTTTTTAAGCCGAATCGTTTTTATATGCACATCATTTTGTGGTCATCAGTTGTGGTCCTTATTTCTGTTCTGAAAAATGCAGAATTTTTTTTTCATCTTATATTTGAGGAAAATGTTGCAGCACTTTCTGACAACATGCCTGCCACATTTGGCGCCTCCCTGTGGTGATATGAATAAAACGTTGGTTTATTATCAGTCATTAAATGTAAACAATATAGATATTTGATAGCATAAGAGAAGCCTAACAAAATGTGGATGTAAAGTTGAACCAATTAGGAAAGAAACAACAGCAAAACATATCTATTAAATTACTTTATTGTATAATTATAATACTTTCGTTTATATCAGCACTGCAACAGCTGCTTGTTCATTAAAAGATTTTTGTTGGTGCATTTCCGTTTTTTTAACCCATGATGGCCAGTCAAAAAGAAACAATACAATAAAACATTAGCAAAATTTGAAAAACAAAAAATCATGTTCTCAAAAACCATAAAGAATACATCCTCAAATGTGTTTCACAAATGCAAAAAGTGCTATTCATTCATTTTCAAGTGTGCAAACAAACACAATTTTGTTCTTCAATCTGTGTTTTGTGTGTGTGTGTGTGTGTGTGTGTGTGTGTGTGTGTGTGTGTGTTTCTTCTGAGACTTAGTGTTAGATCACATGTGGATCTGTCACTATTTAACCAATTATTTTCAGTGAAAAAATATTTTTTGAGTAATAATGAGACAACTGCAGTTAAGATGGACAATTCTCCCTTCTTGTATTGGATCAACACACACACATACACACACACACACACACACACACACATATAAATAGCATATATATATATATATATATATATATATATATATATATATATATGTATGTGTGTGTGTGTGCTATTTATATGTGTGTGTGTTATCAGAAAAACAGAATTACAATAATTACATTAAATGATAAATTAATTGGTATCATTTGATCAGAGGAGAACTGACGCCGACTGAACCTGTTTTTATTTTTTTTTATTCTGTCACAGATGGAGTTTTGATTCCTGTCACCTCCAGCTTGCTCGGTCAGAAACACTTAATTTTTTGTGAATACTGTTATTGCACATATATTATTTAAACTAAACTGAGACAATGACATCTCTGAATTCAATAATGAAATGCCATTAACTGACAGTTAAGTATTTAATCTTGTCATTATACATTACAGACACTCTATTCTATTAGATACTGTTCAGTATTTTGACACAGTCTGTATTGTTAAAAGCATTACATAAATAAAGGTGACTTGACTTTTCTGACCTATCAGGGCTCCGAGGATCTATATCAAGCATTCAGCTGCATTCAGGCAGTAGGAACATCTCAACTCTTTATGTGCTGCACCAAGGAGCTTCTGGTCATGAAACACACCCTGAGTCTGCAATGCCCCATGGGAAATCAGATCACTCCATAGGAGGTGTGGCCTCTTCCTGGGCATGGTCTGGTGGTATGTCCATATCATACGTTTGTGCGGGGGCCAGCTGGGCTTCACCATCCATCTTTGCAGGTTCTATAGCTTGGAAGGGCCTGGCCTTCTTTCTGTCCAGTAGTCCATGGTTCTTTCTGGCACACACCTGCCACAAAACAGCTACAACCCCTCATGCTCTTGCCTTACTTTATGTATGCTTTTGGCCCGAAAGTGCTGAGACTGTGTAGGGTTGTTTTTGGAATGATTATTTAAGGCTGGTCTGACTTCTGCAAGTTTTGCCCTCTTGCCTCCCTTGGGGGTTACCTTGCTTATATTTTTCTTTCTGAGCCCTTAGATGCTTCAGGATAGCTCATATATTAGTTGCTCCTCTATCATAGCACTGCAGGATTTTAATGGTTCCCCACAATCATCTAGTGACGTACCGGAGATATGTGAATGAGTACTGCGTTGCTGACTATACATTAATGCTGCACTACTCAGTGTTGTCATTTCAGAAAAATTTACCTGAGGATCTTATATAGCCATATGGCCCCGCCCTTTCTGAAGGGCTTCATGGCCATAGGCTCGTGCAGCTCTGTTGCCTCTCCATTGGTTTATTTTCTGTGTACTATACAAACCAATGGCCAGTCCGATTTGTAAATGATGGTCCAGCTAGCAGGACCCAGCGAGAGGCAATCTGAACTGGATTGAACTGCAGAATCCAGTTCAGATTGCGTCTCGCTGGGTTCTGCTAGCTGGACCATCATTTCAGTAGACATTGGCAGTCCTGGTGCTTATGGACTTCGGACGGCTGGCTCCTCTTGGGAAGAGCAGTGAACAAGGTGACTGTCTCTCCTTAGTGCCCTCAGGAGATCAATCTGCCAACCCTGCCAGTGTTCCAGTGCACAGTGGTCTCCAGCGAGCACATCTCTCAGTCTCAGTCAACTGGGAATGTAGCAAAGCTGAGAGGCCCCTGAGGGGGCCCCTAGAGTAGCTAGATCGGTTGTCTCCTGCTGGTACAAAACTAGTAGCTCTAGTGATACCAGAGGTCAGTCTTGAGAGATTTCCTTAGTAGATCATTTTGAAGTGTGGAAACTACTGCCAAATGTTTCTCGTTAGGTCCTGCACACAGTAAAAAGAGGCTGCAGAATCCAGTTCAGATTGCCTCCGCAACGATTTGCAGGCGTTCTGCCCACACTTATGGGCACAGAGCAGGCTCTGGTGATGGAACAGGAAGTAGATACTCTCTTGAGGAAGGAAGCCATCAAGGTGGTCCCTCTTCTACAGCGGTACTTCATAGTTCCAAAGAAGGATGGAGGCCCATTTTAGATTTCAGGCTCCTGAAGCATTCAGTGATGAAGCTAAAGTTCAGGATGCTCACTGTCAAACAGGTCATGTCTCAAATCAAATCTGAGTACTGGTTTGTTTACGTGTCCATCCATCCTTCTCACAGGAATTTCGTGAGGTTTGCTTTTGAGGGTGAAGCGTACCAATAGTGGGTTCTTCCCTTTGGCCTTGCACTCTCACCACGCATGTTTACAAAGTGTGTGGATGCTGCTCGGGCTCCTCTGCGACTCCAGGGCATCCACATACTCAGTGACAATGAAGACCAGCTGATTTTAGCACAGTCGATGAGCAAGGTGATCCTCGCTCACATGAAATGTCTGGGGTTGAGACTGAACGGCAAGAAAAGTGTGCTTTCTCCAGCTCAGAGAACCACTTATCTTATGAAAGTTTTACGCTGCTCTGTACGTGCCTTAGACATGTGGAGGAAACCCTGGTTCCTACATCATGGCTCGGTGCTGGGAGCTCCTTGTCACCATGTAACGCTAGACGAATGCTTCTCTCACTGCTTGGGAAGCAGTCATGAGCGGCCGCTTGACCTGCGGAGAACGGTGTTGGTGCGCACCGACAACACATCTGTGGTCCACCAAGGAAGTCTGCGTTTGCGCGCCTTGTACAAGCTGGCGCACCAGAGTCTTGTGTGGGTCTGGGACAGACTGTCTGTATTCCTGGGTATTTAAATGTGGAAGCAGACATCCTGTCGAGGCAGTGGCTGAGCCCCAGGGAATAGATGTTAGGGTTAGGAGTTAGGAGCAGGTCTGGACAGTGGTGTGCGTAACCTGGAGATGTTTTCACTTAACCTCTTTTTTGAAAAGGGCCTCTAGACATAGTTCATGACATTCAAACTCATATTAGGACAGTCAGCAAGAGACTGCAATCTCTTTTAGGTTGAATTGGGTATAACTGAGAGAGCTTAACTACATGATAGATTTTGTCTTTAATTATAGTCACAGTGACCATTTCCTTTCTATCTTCCAGATTAGATTGATACACTGCTTACACTTCTGCATCCTCTTGTTGGGCTTTTTTATACCTAATTGTCAATAAAAGGAAAGACAGACACTTTCTTTTTGTGTGGATTTTAATACTGTGGCACAGGTTGACCGGAGAGGTTGGTACTAGGATGCACAGGAAAGGGTATCTGGAACTATTCTCTTCAAATGTAATGCCCAGGGCATAAGTCATGTACTAGGTTTTTGGGTCATGTATACAAGATACTTCTCTTTTCAACATAAATGTGGATTAATTGGATAAACCTGAAACACATAAACTACCTAAAACATAAACACAAAAAACATGACAGAAAACCAGGCTAGGAGCTAGATGTTAAAATCTACCAAAAATAAACCAAAATGTTATCTTATCAGTCACATGGGCTGAATTTTCCCGCTCTTGCAGAGTATAATTTTGGACATGATTTCTATAAAAAGAATATGGTTCATTTGACTAAGGATTGATTGAAAGAAATGATTAAAACTTATGTGTATTCTATAGTTTTTCAAAATACATATGTGTGGGTTACATTTAAGAATATGCAGTTTCTGTCCTAGTTTGTGAATATAAGGGCAGTTCTGTGAAGACCAGAGGTTAAAGGTCTCATCTGAGTCCTGATAGGAGGGATGGGGATCCATCTAGTCTTTAATTATTAAACCCATGAGATGCTCATGATGAGCTGTGTATCGGACCATTAATTTTGGTAACTTGCCCCAAAATTGACAACCTCCTTCCTAAGAATTATACATACGTGTTCTTTCGTGTTAATGTTGCAAGCTGGTTTGTAAAAGCAGATCTTCTTGCATCGAGGAGGCAACCTGGTATCATCAGCAGATTTATGACGTTGTTGTCTGGTCCGGAGGCTCTTTGGGGAATTCTGCTCCTCAAGTTTCAGCGTTTTGATCAAATCTTAAATTGTCTGATTCTCTCTGATACCTTAAAATTCTTTGACTTCAAAACACAATAACAAAGCATTGTTTGTGTGTGTGTTTGTCTCTCTAGTTATGGCAGCTTTTGTATTCTTAGCTTTGTATTTTCTTTACATGTTGTGCTGTCTGTAATTATTATTGCCTTGCTAAAAGTGCATTTGACCCTAGAGCTAGTGCAATCAACCAGAAGTGGGTTACGCAAGCATTAAAATAAATCATTATAATTCAATATACAGACAGCAGCAGTCCTACACAAAAAAGATACACACACACAAACGTTTCTCCACATTTTAAATTCGTCCTTTCTCCTGCTAAGAACATGATTCTGAATGAATAAATGGATTACAGTGCTAAAATGAGCAATCTGATCTCAGGTTGTTGTTTAAAGGATT
Organism: Puntigrus tetrazona; assembly: GCF_018831695.1. Taxonomy (NCBI): domain Eukaryota; kingdom Metazoa; phylum Chordata; class Actinopteri; order Cypriniformes; family Cyprinidae; genus Puntigrus; species Puntigrus tetrazona. The sequence continues at coordinate 5,836,976 of NC_056712.1, read as the reverse complement.
GAAAAGTCTGTCATCATTTACTCATCCTCAAGTAGTTCCAAATCTGTAAATATTTCTTTGTTCTGCTGAACACAAAGGAAGATGTTTTGATAAAAGTTAGTAACCAGGTTGTTTTGGGTCACCACTGACTTCCATAGTAGGAAAAGAAAATGCTATAGAAGTCAATGATGATCCAAAAGTGCCTTGCGATTCATGCAAACAGTGCTATGTTTACAACCATGTTACTGAAAATATTGTTTATTATGTGGCTCCCCTTAGTGGCCTAAACTAACAGTACAGTCTTTACTGTTTCTGTCTCTGTATTCCTTCCTGACATGTAGGGATTACAACTTTCTGATTCTGATCACAGCACTTGTTAAGATGTTCTCACCTTCACATTCATTTACTTGGCAAAGGTTTGCAGGTAAAATGCAGTCATTCTAATAGAACTGTTGGTTAAACAAATGTGTGCCATTGACAAGTAGAAAGCTGCTTGGTTTGAAAATGACATAATATGTGTTTCATACAGTCATCCTGCAACAGGTAATGTTTTGCTAATATGACTGTAACGTTATTACTGGGAGTAATAAAGAAATGTATGCTTGTTCATTGTTATGCACAATAGATGACCCTATAATTGCACTGCATTGTGTTGTATTACATTATATTATGATGAAATCAAATGTAAAAATGCTTCATTTTGATTGGTCAGTAACTATATCTGAGGCCAGTGCTTCTTTCACGTCAAGTCATCTTTATTTCTGTAGCGCTTTATATAATAAAGGTTGTTTCAAAGCAGCTGCACAGAAACAAAAAGTAAATATATTCACCATCACAAGATGCATTAATGAAGTGACCTACTAACTGGACCTGCCTGCTCTGTATCACCGGCCTTCCAAGTATCCCTCCTTAAACCATTTACTGATCCTCTACTTCCTTCCTCCACAGAACCCTCCTCCACCTGAAGTCCAACCCATGGAGACCATCTACAGCAGGGTTCCTCAGATCTTACCCTGCAGGTCCAATGCTCCAACCGTGATTAAACTCACCTACCTGTGATTTTCTAATGATCCTGAAGACACTGATTAGCATGCCCAGGCGTGTTTGATTAGGGTTAAAGCTAAACTCTGCAGGAAAATGGATCTCGAGGTCCACATTTGAGGATCACTGATATACAGAGTCAAAGAGATCCTCGATTCCCGATGACAGGGTGGCCGGCTACAATACCTGATCGATTGGGAAGAATACAGTCCGGAGGAGAGATCTTGGTCTGATAAGGACGATATTCTGGATTTCACCAAGCCCATCCGATTTGCCCTGCTCTTAGGGGGCGCTTCGTTGATCTTGGGGAAGGGGGTAACCGAACCAGTCACAATGACCTGAGTATTAATTACCATCCCCGGTTGCCACTCACCTGCTCCACAAGTACACGCTTCATTCAGTCTCTCATCGACCGGTCTCAGGGTTACATACCTTACTGAATCTGTGAATAAACACAAATCCTTGTGTCTGCCTCGTAGACCAGATCATGACAATATGACAAATTTGAAATAATTATTTGTTTATTGTTTCATTGATTTATTGATGTATCCATTTCCTAAACTAGCAGTGTGGCACAGCATATACAGTACACTACAAAGGGTGCTAAAAGTAGGTGGACGCCTACACAATGCTGACAACTGCTAACGTATGATTTCCATAACTGCTCACTATTAAGTCTAAGTTTTAATATTTAAAATCGCAATGAAAATGTTATTAATAAAACAAAAATTTCTTTTTTTTTTTTAAATGACCACTTTAAACAATAAAGAATAAGAATAACAATTTTTGTTTTTGTTTTGTTACTTTTTACATATGAAGGAAAGCAGCAAGCATCTAGTAACATCATCTGGCATCATATTACAGTTTTGCGTAGGATATAGCAGAAGATAAATCATAGATAGCTCTTCGTTTGCCCAGACACAAACACTTAGTTTTGAGCTACTATGATGTTTTTGTTAATCAAAAGACAACGGCAGAAAAATATGACATTAGTTTTGGCCTATTTTAAAGGCATGTTCCCCTTACCATATGAAATGCATGCATAATCTTTCATAACTAGGCATGTCCAGACAATGATCGGTCAGAGTGTTGGTGGTTTAGTAAAATCTGTGCCGGTGAAATCACTCACCAGATGGCTTTTACTGCTGATTACAGAACTAGCTTTACTGACAAAATGCCAAACATTTCGGCTGATCATGATCAGTACATCCCTATTCATAACATATATATTATAAGTATGAAATGTTGGAAAAAAAAAACACCTGCAAACCCACTATTCAATGTATGTATCATTTTAAATATAGCAGTCCACTGAGAAATCAAAGGTCCTTGTTCCGTGTGAATCTTTGCTCAGTCACACAGTTGTTTTAACAGGTTCTCAAGCTCTTTAATGTCTTCAAGAACATCTAGAGAAAATAAAGTACAGATTATTTTAACACAGCAGCTGCATTTTATGAATTTGAACTGGATTGCATCTAATTAGTGTTGATTTAGATGTAGCTACTTTGAACTCTTACCCAGTTTGATTTTGCCAGTTTCTGACAGCAAGAGTATTGACCTCTGCAGTCCAGACTCCAGAACATCTTTTATATGTTGCTGTTCAAACACATACACTCAATCAAAACATCATTTGACCAGTTGAGCAATATCTTATATTTTAAAACACTGCTAAGTTTAAAACACTTTCATTTAAATACATGAAAAAAACTCCAGACTAAAGGAAACTCACTATATGTTAAATATTCAGAAACAAATACCTCCAAATCTCTGAACTTCATAAGCATTTTTGCTTTTGCCTCTTTGAACATGTCATCTTTTAAATTCTCAATTGCTTCTGTTAGAGTATTCTGCATTTTCTTCAAGGATCCTATTCCATGGATCTTTGCAGCTTCTAAAATGAGCAACATTTTGTATTTATTGATTATATAATCTTTCAATCTCTCACACACACGGCATGGTGTAAAACTTCAACATGTGGAATGAAAGTCTGAATATATAGAATAAAAGTTTGAAAGTCTAATTGTGTGGATGACTGGTATTAGAGGGTTTATTCTGACACAGGTGAGTGGTATCTTACAGGTAAGAGCACATCATGTGTGATATAGCTGTAGTTCTCTACTAATCTACATCAATGGCATTTTTGTTGACGAATAAAAATGAGACGAAGATTTTTTTTCTGATAGTGTCTGATAATATAATAAATAAAATAGCCTATTTATAATTAAATATACTGTTTAAAAACAATTCACACAAATATTTGGTAAAAGGGAATCAATAGCTTGTAAATGTGCACTTTCTGCATGCTTTGCTGATATTCAGCTGATATTTGTCTGTTTATTTTAATTCCACATTTCAAGCTGTCAAATAGATGTAAAAGTAGCTGTATGAATGACGTTCTACTATTATGACCAAAAACAGCTAGGAAGTGAATGCACCAGCGCGCTATTGAAATGGTTCAAGAAAATTATTATTTTGAAAAAATATTATTTCTAGGATTTTTGTGAGAGTCATTGTTGATGTCCTGCTCTCAATCATTTTTACATTGCATTTGGTCGAAAGTTATTTTAAACCAACGGGATGAGTCTCACAATTTCATTGTAACATTTTTTTAAACATTGTAAACATTTTATTATAACGTGTTTTTTTTCTATTCATGAACAAAATGTTTTAAAAGAATATGCACATGCTGTTCAACACCAGACAACATCTACAATGACGTTACTGCCATATGGAGTCGTATATGAGATCCATAGTTATAATAACCCATTTTGAGAATAAAGGCATGGTATTATGTACGAGTAAAAAATGTTTATACGTTAAAAACAAAAAAAACACATTAATCCACATTAACAACTGAACTACATGTAAAAGGTTAATAATGTCTGTAAAGTGATTGCTTACTTTCATAATAGGGAACCATTGCATCCTTAATCGTGTTTGTGATACATAAGGACATTTCCTTCTTTCTTTCAATAACTTCTCTCTTGAGCTCCATCTTGAGTTTGATTTCCTTACATTGAAATAATGAAATGCATTGTGTTAGAGGTTATTGTATTTAGTAGCTTCCTGATGTCACTACATAGAGAGATCAAGCACACCAATGACAAACACAGCATCTCACAGTATACACCCCTCACATACTTTACACAAGTAAAGTAAAGTAGTGAGTCCCTTCAAACTAATGTCTGAACCACCCTCAAGTGAAAGTGTACGAATTGGGCCTAAATAGCCATTTTCTCTCCTCAGTGTCACATGACTTATTAAACCCAAGCTATACTTCAGGATCGAACCTAGCCTTCACCGTAAGCAGACGTTCTACTGCCACTATAACCAGAAGCCCTCCTCAGTCCACCTGCCTTACTAAACGTTCTCCGTGTATGAACTCTTCACAGATCTGTCACTGCTTGCTGGTTGAGACTCACTTCCTGCCTTCTCACTATCACTGTGTTTGTTGTAAGATCAGACTGCTTCTTTATTACTGACTTATTGCCTGGCTTATCGTTGATGTTTATTGCTTCTACCCATTATAATAAACTTCCTCCTCCTCATTACGATTACCTACAGCAACGATGCATATTGTTGGATACTATGAAATACTATTAAAAGCATAAATCAACGTGTAGATGGGTATAAGCTAACTAATAATTATTAACTAATTAACTAATGATATTTTAAATGGACTAGTATAAGTTCCATTTTTGTGAGATAACTTTCATTTGACATTTTCACGCATGCAGATGTTTTCTAAATTGTTTAAAGGAAAAGTTTTCTATGTTTTTGACCTCTCTTCTGATGAAGTTGTCGATGTGGTAATAAATCGAAGCTCTGGGGTGCTCGGTGCAGTTTTGGATGATACTGAATTTTTCAATCTGTTCTTGCACTGATTTCCCTGTTTTGCAATGGTTTCTAAAGAAACAGAAAAAAATATATATTTGCAATTGTGAATGTTATTAACTTTTTTAACAAGTTTTAGCCGTATACAAATAATTAAAAAAAAGTTTAGCTTTTTTTTATACTGACACTCATATCTTGTTGAATAAAATGTTGACCTGTATAATAATACCATTACATCTTTTAACTAAACAAGGCGATAAGACAGAACTTACGGAAAAATGGAATCAAACTCCTCCTCAATGTTTTTGTGCATGTATTCGGTCAATTTCAAGTTTAGATCCAAGTCTATACTCCATGCATTTGACCAGTGGTAGCCATCATTTTTACACAAAGCCTTGAGGATTTTATGAAATCCTCCTTTGTGGGGTAAATTCTAAACAGTCACGCACACAATATGACTGAGTTCATAACAACAACAACAACAACAACACATTTTTGCATTAAACTGAATCAGACTTACAGGTGATATAATGGAGCCTGCACTGATAAGATATGAACTCTCTGACTCTTCCACTCCATCTGAGAGACACTTCTCCAGAACACAGTAGAGCATGTCAAACTGCCAGCCTAACTTCTCCAGGGCCTTACAGAGGTTCTGCTCAAATTTATTGTGGACCTCTGTCTGAACCTAGAGAACATCCAAACAACAGATATTAATCACACACACACACACACACACACACACATATATATATATATATAGATAGATAGATAGATAGATAGATAGATAGATATGAAATGGGCAGATCATACTAATCTTTAACGCATAATTAACTTGTACCACGTTTTCTGTCTCCGACTGCACGCTTTTGATCAAGGACAAAATCCCCTTTGCTTCATTGACATAATCTCTGACCAGTTCTTTGTTGATGATGTTGTTAAGATTCCTCAAGAAATCCTGCAACTTTGGGATTTCTACAGATTGTTCAATAATTTCTATTAATATTTCTTCATGGTTAATTAATGAGTAAAAGATTGTTTTGATTCTTTACCTGTGTCACTGAGCTCCATGCCTAATGTTTTGTCAAAAAATGCCCTTGTGCTTACAGTAAAAATATTCAGAGTCATTTTTTTCTGCAATAACAAGAAGAACAAATGAGTCTGTACACAGCAAAAGAAGTAGTGTCCACATTTAGATGTGTTGCATATATTAACATAAAACCTTTAATTTTGAATTTTCAAAGCTTTCTTTCACTGTCTTCTTGGAGCAGATGTTTCTCATACGTATGCATTCTGTTTTCTGATCCTGAAAAAACATTGCCAGTACAATTACAGTAAGGTCACATGTTTTAACAATATTACAACATCAGTTAGCATAAACTAAAAATTAACCTAATACCTGTACGGCATTTATTAATCTTAATGGTAATTTCAGCACTTACTAATAAAACTATATTTTCCTAAGTTTAAACCACATTCATGTCATTGGAAATTAGTAAATACATTTTTAGATCTTTTTTCAAACCTTGGCTGGTTTTTCCTCTTCACTGGGCCATTCATTTCTTAGAAAATATACAAATAAATGAAAGTGTAATGGAACAATGTTAGAATTGAACAATTTCTTTTAGTTTTTTGTACATTTAAATGTGCTTCAATGATACAGGGTTCTAACCTAATGTATTCTTCTGGATCCATATCATCAGTCTTAGTAAAGATGAAGTTAATGCTGTTGCACTCTCCTGCTTGTGTCATGTAGTAAACACAGTGCTTTAATATTTCCCAGGGGTCTTCATCTGTAGTGCCTCGGTTGATAGCGCTCACGATCCACACTACAGAGCACTCTCCTAGTTTCTATGTTATTAAATAATTATTTGAAGATTCGTTCCACTGACAATAAAAGTGTACTATTAATAAAAAGTGAATAACAGAAAGCTTGTATTTACAGATTTCCATAGGCTGTCTCTTGTCTTGTTGCAATCTCCAGTCCCAGGAATATCAACAAAGACAATGTGCTCCAGGAGAGGGTTGGGAATCTTGATCCCTACGGTCTTCACCAGGGGCCAATACCAGTTACCAGGATTTGATCGACTATGCTGTATGAACTGAGAAATCTCCTTGGCAAAGCTGGAGCTCTATTAAACAATCAAACAATGCTGAATAAAGGAAACAGACCCTGAACTGTATACAGAATGAATTATATAACTTAAAATGCCATATTAAGATTTACTTTAAATATGTTATATACAATTCATTTTGCTCTCCAAAACTTACATCAGCATTTGAAATTGTTTTCTTTTTCATGAGCAGAAGTCTGTCGATTTTAGCAGATTTGGCATCTTTTTTGAGCTCATCCAGTGTTTTTTTGAATGCATTAGCACCATACAGTGCAGTAATCTTTTCTATTGCAATTTTAGTCATGTCATCATTCTTGTCCTCGGTCTTATCAGACAAATCTAACAAAAGATCTTTGAGTTGACTGTCCCACTCCTGCAGAGATACATGATACAGACATTACACCGTGTAGAATTATTCCAGTCAATTCACCAATTGTGTTTATAGTCTTAGTAAAAGAATATTGAAAGGGAAACCTCTTTAGAAATGAATTCAATCTCTGCTATGTAGTCAGAGTCGGTCAGATTCCCTTCCACTTGTGTAGTAATGGCTGTACATGCACCAGAAGAACCAGATGGAAGCAGATATCTTTCTCCAAGGACTGCGTTTAGAAGGGAGCTCTTACCTTCTCCAGATCTTCCAAAAATCCCTATGGTTACCTTCTTCCTTTTATTGGATTTGTTCATCATATCCATATTTGAAATCTGGTCTCTGTACATAATGATATTAAAAAAGGATTCTGAACACTGTTTTACAAAATAGTCATTTCAAAATAACACTGATCAACACTATAAACAATGTTCAAAGTTGAGCAACACTTACAAAATATAGGTCTTTAAGTCAGTTGAGTCTTGGACTGCAATGCTTTTTTTAATATTTTTAATTACATCCTTTGTCTGCTTCATGATTAAATCTGTGTAGAAAGTGAAAGGAACTGACTGAAGGTGTCACAGCAGTAGACTTTTATTAACTATAAATGTTCTGTAAAAACAATGAACAGCAGTTCCTCTTCAGGAACTCGAGCTGCGTCACAAACGCTTTGGGAACGCCTTCAGCGTGAGCCACTCTGAACCACGTGTGAAATCTGTCCAATGGAGGGGAGCGACGTCATGGATGAGATGACGTCACCGACCAGGAAGTATAAAGTCACGCTCTGCAAAGCCGGCGCCAGCTTTCTGCGTTCAGTAAGCGCTCTTTGTGAATATTGTCTGTCTATTTATTGTCTGTCTGTCCACTATAAATATAACCTAGACATGGCTGATAATCAGGGGCTAAAAAGAAAAGGAAAACACTCTGGTGATCCGCCGCTTTTCAAGCGGTGTGCTGATCCCTGCCCTCGTTATATCACGGGTGGGGACACACACAGCTTGGGCGTGGCGTGCCTGGGAGCGGAGCACGCGGCGCCAGCCCGCGAGGGGACTGATTGCCCGCATTGTTTGCAGCTACCGCTGCGGTCACTCCGCTCCCGGAGGGCCCTCTTTGAGGAGGGAGCCTTCACCAGGGTTCCCAGAGGTTCGGGACCCACTGCCGCCGAGGCGGAGCGGCGAACGCATCTCTGGGGATCGCAACTCGATCTGGCAGAGGAGACGGAGACGGGCTCGTCCTTTTCTCCGTCGGAATCCGCCAGATCGGGCGCTCGATCCCGTGTATCCGAAGCCCGAACCTCGGCTTCTTCGGCCACGGGGGAGACGTCCACCCGCGCTCGCTCTTCCTCCGAGGAGGTTGATGTTGACGCGGTGGATGACGCGCCACTGCACACGCCCCAGTATGAGGAGCTTTTAGAGGTGGTAACTCGTGCGGTGGCTAAGTTAAGCATCGATTGGCCCGCCGAGCAATATGCTGAGCCTCAGAGATCTAGATTAGATGAAAGATTTCTGAGAGCAAAGCAGCCACCTCTAAAACGGAGCCTTCCGTTTTTCCCAGGCCTCCACAGTGAGCTGGCGAGGTCCTGGGGAAGGCCATACTCCGCTCGTGTTTTCTCCCCCACTGCTGTTGATCATTTTGGCAATGTGGCGGGAGTCGCGGAGTATGGCTACAAGGCGATGCCCCGGGTGGAACAGCCTCTTGCCACCTATCTGTTCCCCAGTGCGGCGTCATCTTTGAAGGCTCCGACCTTACCATCAAAGCCACTTAGAAGAACGTCGGCTTTGGTGGCTAAGGGGTACGCGGCAGAGGGTCTGGTTGGGTCTTGTCTGCACACTATGGCGGTGTTGCAGGCATATCAAGCCGGCCTACTGAAAGAGGTCGACGAGGGAGAGGGGGTCAAGTCCGATGATATTGCAGAACTGCGTCGGACCGCTGACCTCTGCCTCCGTGCCACAAAGGAGAACGCCCGTGCTGTGGGCCGGTCTATGGCATCCCTTGTGGCCGTGGAGAGGCATCTCTGGCTGACCCTGTCCGACATGAAAGAGAGGGACAGGGTCTGCCTATTGGACGCCCCCCTGCAGCCTTCTGGCCTGTTCGGCGACTCTGTCAACGAGGTCGTCGACAGGTACCAGGAGGCTCGTAAACAGGCGGCGGCATTCAAAGGTATCCTCCCGCGTTGATCTCAGGGGGCATCGGGACGAGAGATGCCCTCACCGCGTGCCGGCTCCTCGTACAGGCGAAGGCAGAAACAGAGCGTCGCCTCTCGTTCCCCCCCTAAGAAACAGCAGGGGGCGAAGCGACACTCTGGGCCGGGGACTTCCGGGTCCAAGGATCTGAGGGTCTTTTTGGACAGGAAGTTTGCGGCCAAGAAGCCCTGATGCTAGGGCCCAGGGTTTCTGAGGGCTGCCCCTCCTGGGGAGGATCAGGTTATACCTTGTCATTCGGCACCCGTTCCTCCTCAGGGCCCTCAGGGAGTAACTCCGCTGTCTCTGCCCTCGTGCAAGAGCACGGAGCCTTCCAGCACGTCTCCCCAGCCGGATTCACCCGAGGGTGCGTCACGGCCAGGGAGAGCGCCACCCCTGCGGGGGTCCCGTTTACAGCTAGCCCAGTGTCTGCCTGCCGGTCAGCCGCTTCAGGCCACCGAGTTACCTGTATATCGCACACCAAAGGTCAACCTCGAGAGGCTGATTCCCTTAGGAGATTATTTAGCAGCGTGGAAACTTCTGCCAAATGTATCTCAATGGGTCATGCAAACGATAGAGAAAGGCTATCGAATTCATTTCGGTTTTCCAACCACCGACATTCAGGGGAGTCACACTGACAGTAGTCGGCCCCCAGCAGGCTCTGGTGATGGAACAGGAAGTAGAATCCCTACTTAGGAAAGAGGCCATCGAGATCCTCCTCATGCTGTGTAATCTGGGTTTCACAGCCGCTATTTCATTGTTCCAAAGAAGGATGGGGGGTTGCGTCCCATCATAGATCTGAGAGTCTTGAACCGCTCAGTCAGCAGACTGAAGTTCAAAATGCTTACCATCTAGTAGGTGGTGACTCAAATCCGATCCAATGCTGGTTTGTCAAAAACCATAGACCTGAAGGACGTATACTTCCATATATTCATCCTTCCTCAACACAGGAAGTTTCTGAGGCTTGCTTTCGGGGGCGTAGCATACCAATATCGAGTACTTCCGTTCGGCCTACCACTCTCACCCCGCACAGTTACGAAGTGTATGGATGCAGCTCTGGCTCCACTGCGACTCCAGCGCATCCGTAGACTCAATTATATCGACGATTGGTTGATATTAGCTCGATCAGAGCAGATGGCAGTTCAACATCGAGATGTTGTTTTGTCTCACATGGGGGAGTTGGGTTTGAGACTGAACGCCAAGAAGAGTGTATTGCGTCCCGATCAGAGGACCATATACCCAGGCGTCATGTGGGATTCAACCACGATGCGGGCACGATTGTCTCCTGCTTGTGTGCAGTCGATCCTCACGTCAGTCGAGAGAGTAAGGGAAGGCCAATCACTCACTGTCAGGCAGTATCAGAGACTGCTGGGGCTGATGGCAGCTGCGTCCAACGTGATACATTTTGGCCTGCTGCACATGAGACCCCTACAGTGGTGGCTCGGGACCAAGGGGTTTCCCTTTCTTGCTTGCGACGGATGCATTCCTAACCAGTTGGGGCGGTGAACTGTGAAGCTATCACCACTAGGATTGGTATATAACTCAGCTAGGGATGTTAGCTGTATTTTGTGCTCTGAAGTACTTCCTCCCAGACCTGAGAGGTCACCATGTGTTGGTGCACACCGACAACACAGCAGTGTTCTCTTACATCAACCACCAGGGAGGTCTGCGTTCTCGCCCCTTGAACAGACTGGCGCACCAGATCCTCGCGTGGCCCCAAGACAAGATCCGCTCGCTGAGAGCGACTTGCATTCCTGGGCATCTTAATATGGGAGCCGACACCCTGTCGAGACAGGGGTCGAGGCCGGGGGAATGGATGCTTCACCCCGAGGTGGTGAAGCAGATCTGGTTGAGATATTACCAGGCGGAGGTAGACCTTTGCTTCTCGAGGGAATGCACTAGGTCCCCTCTGGTTTTCTCTAGTTCATCCAACTCCCCTGGGACTGGATGCTATATAACAGGCGTGCCCAAGAAAGGCTTCATTGCACGCATTTCCCCTGATTGCCCGGCTCCCAGGAGTTCTGGCGAGAGTGCGCCGGGACGGAATCAGACTACTGCTAGTAGCACCGTTCTAGCTAGGCCAAGAAGGGTTTGCGGACCTGATCGGCCTAGTATACGGTCAGCCGGGGAGCTATTCTCTCAGGCAGGGGGAACAATAGTTCACCCTCGCCCCGGAGTTATTGAAGCTGTGGGTGTGGCCCCTGAGGGGGCACAACTCATAGCTTCTGGTCTTTCAGCTGAGGTTGTTGAGACCATCCTCCAATCCAGCGCTCCCTCTACGAGGAGCGTGTATGCCAGGAGGTGGAAAATGTTCACTTCCTGGTGTGGAGACCACCATTTAAACTCAGTTAACTGCCCAGTAGGCTCAGTGCTGGAGTTCCTCCAGGCGACATTCTCCACCGGGTTAATCACTCCACCCTAAAGGTCTACGTGCCAGTCATATCTGCATATCATGACCCTATTGGTGGCCACTCAGTGGGCAGACACCCATTACACGATTCCTCCACGGTGTGCTGAGGCTGAGACCTCCAGTGCGGACCAGAGTTCCCCCCTGGGATTTGGTTGTGGTGTTAGAGGCTCTGTATAAGGCACCCTTCGAGCCCCTCCACTTTTTCCTCCTTTCTATAATTTTGACATGAGGCCCACTCCTGGCTCCTCTGTCTTATCCTGATGGGTGGTCTGAGGACCCCCTTTTCAGGCAGGGCCTTGGAATTATGGCGGCGTGGGCATCTCGTTCCCAAAGCGTTTGTGACGCAGCGTCTCGTTCCCTAGAGGAACCATGGTTACAGTTGTAACCTGAGACGTTTTCATCCTGTCAACATGATGCATATTAAATGATTATGCTGCTTTCCTATAGTTTTCTCTGTGTAAACATGTTTGACTGTTTGACTGTTGCGCACATATCTTTTTCGCAGTATCTCAGGCATGAAGCAACATTTTAAAAATGTGCCGGTCTGAAATGAATTTAATTTCCTTTATAATATGCATTTATTTTTACCTATTTTTTCAATGACTCCTAAACGATTCGTTCAATGATTCATTTCTCCACACACCACCTCCGTCTTGATTGGTCGATTTCATTTAATGCAGCGTTTGTTAGCTTTTAACGCTCTAAAAGAGGCACCTAGTGGCTAAATGATTAGCTTTTTCATTCAGACCAATTCGAAAAGACCAACAAGTGTTTCATGTTGACGTCAACATGAAACGGCTTGGGACTTATGTTAAAAAAACAACTTTTTTTCGACTCTTTCTTTTGAGAGACGATAACTTTATACACAGTGCACTTTCAGATTTAAAACTGTGTTACACACTGCACGAAAGATCATTTTCAAAACAACACTGGACTGGACTGAAACTTCAAGGAAAACTTGCATGTCCTCCCTGTGCCGATCATTTCTTAAGAACACTGCACTCAGTGAGGACATTGTTGCTTTTACAGTGAAAGCCAGATTACAAGTTCGTCCTACTGGACTTAACCTTTCTATCTGGTCTCAACAGCACAGGTTCCTCACGGTGTGCATCGCACTAAAGAACAGATCTTGAACAGCTGTAATGCTTATAAGGGAACGTACATAGCACCCCACCACAGAATAGTGGACCTTATAGTGAAAGATATATCTAACCATTTATCACCTCAGTAAGAATATATAAGCATTCTTGAGTAAAGACATCTATATTTCAGATCAAATATCAACCACTTCTCAATACTATTTCATTAGTATTACTACATATAACACATGATGTACATAAAAAGAATGGCATCTACGCTAATATTAGTCTGTTTCTTTCTTATTCTCTTTCTCGATTCATAAGAGATCAGAAGACACACACACTAAGTCATTTACACTATCTGACACAGCTGTGTTTAAAATTGAACTGGAAGTTAAGTGCTGGGTCCGGTCAGAGGAGAACTGGTCTCAACTGAGTCTGGTTTCTCCCAAGGTTTTTTTTTCTATTCTGTATGGATGGGGTTCTGGTTCCTCTGGCTTGCTTTGTTGGGGACACTTAACTTCTAGAGATTATCGTTGATTTTATTACAGAGACCTCTGCACTTAATAAAAATGAAGTGCTTAATCTTGTCATTTTACATTACTATCAATCTATTCTCCTGTTTGATACTGTGCTTTGACACAATCTATATTGTTAAAAGTGCTATATAAATAAAAAGTGATTGAAGAAAACGAGATGGGCCACTATTCACAAAATATTTGATCTCACACACAGTAAGAGTTTAGCTGAGTATTCTCCTATTAAAACCTATTCACAAACCTGCTAAGACAAACCTACGATTGACCAGAGGATCACATGTGTAATAACCAATCACATTACAGCTATTACAGATGCTGTTTATACACACCATAGAAATAAATAATAAGTTCTGTAAGCTTAATCCACCTTTTGCAAACAGTAAGTGACTTTTTTACTCTAAAAATAAACTATAAAAACGATTGTTTCGTGTAAAACATATTGCCGGCAACAGCTATTTAGGATACTTTGTGTCTTGGTCGTAGTGATTTAAGAGTCCTCTTCAGTTCTCCTAATGTTTCACAGATTTAGGAGCTAGTTTTAGTGCTAAAACAATTGTGAAATACTCTTAGGAGTCTCTTAATTTTAATACTTTTAAAATTAGGAGTCCGAAATAGGACTAACACTTTCACTCTCTTAAGACTCTCCTAAATCAGGAAATTATAAGATACTTTTAGTTTTGTGGCTCTGGTCCACACTAACATCCATTAATATGCTGTTTTGCTGTAGTTATCTTATACATTTTTATATACAATTAAACTGGTTCTATTCTACAGAGAGGAAGAATATACTTGCCTGTTCTGAGGTCCTGCGAACTGCTTTCAGGACACTTTGCACTTGAACCAGATTGTTCATTACTACGCTTTCTTTTAGTACCTATCAGAAAACAGAATTTATCACATTTGTAACACACACACACACACATATATATATATATATATATATATATATATATATATATATATATATATATATATATATATATATATATATATATATATATATACGCTATTTTTACAGAATCAGGCATCAACGTTAGAAAACATTTCCTACCATGACTAGCCATTGTGGGGTAAAGGATTGTGGGCTGAATGATGCCTAGAAAAAAAAATTTAGAAATTAAAAAAAAAAATAAATAAATAAACATATATATATCATATCTGTGTGCTGTATGTGTCACAGTGTTGTTGTTTTCAGGTCCCATGTTGACGGTGTCATGTATGTTCAGATGTTCAGTTCATTTGCTTTAAAGGTCATGTTAGTTTGATGTCAGTTTGTGCTCGTCTTTAGTAGTGTTTGTACTAGGTGTGGTTTACTTTATTTGCCTGTCTGTCCAGCAGCCTGAGGCAGGTACCTTTCCTTGTTTGTGAATGATTAAAGATGTTAAAGTTATATTCTCGTCGAGCGCTCCTTCCTGGGAGGGCAAAGGGAGGGTTGTGGTGATAAATAAGGTCATGTCACACAACAAACATATCGTCATTGTAAAACATCTGCTGTGTTTGTGTTAGTGCCACCTCTTCAATAATGAAATGTATTAGTCTTGTTTATTTTCCTGTGATGATTATTCATATTTTACATGGGAAAAAAATGAGAAAAAGGTGATGTATTTCATTGCTCTATTTACACCTCCAGAGATCACACGTCAAGGTCTACTTCTAATTGAATTCACTCTTAGTCCTTGTATAACCTATTGTTTACTATGTTATATTTTGGTTATTACATCTGATGGATTATGTTTCATACATTTAGGCTAAAACATACAGTCTGCACATCGATTCTTCTTCTGATCTGATCTGTCACATTGTATGGCAACACATCACACTACAATTTAGGTAGCAAAAAGAAAACATATTTTTATGCATGAATATACATAAAAAGGCAAAAGGGTATGTCCTTCAAGGACATTATTAAATATAACAAATACAACAGTTAACCATGAAGCACAACAAAAATAAGTACTTACTCAAACTTCCTCTGAGGTATTTGGTTATACTTTACTCAAAGCAAAGCAATCAAAGGTTTTCAGGATTGGTTTGAATGCTGCTAGCGAGGTATAAAAGCCCTGAGGGTGGAGTTAGGGTTACACCACTTCCTGTGATTCTAGTCAAAACAGGTTTGAATACCAGAATGAAGCCAAGTACTTTAGATTGTGTATGTCTCTTTCTGTATGTTATTGATCAGTCAAATGACAGGAATAAGGAACTAGACCGGCACAAAGCAAGCCGCATGTCAAACACTTTGAATTTTCTTTTAATTTGGATTGTATTTACCGCAGTAAAATTACATTATATAGTTTAAAACTATATTTTTGGTACAAAAACCAATCAATCTGCTTCAGTGATAACCCCCTGAAGGCGTAACGGTTAGTTTTTTGTTGCAGTACTTTCCTGTATGGACGAGGCTTTGAAATGTAACAACTACAAACAGTTGGTAAACACTTCAGAATACGGTTCCATCATTAATAAATAACTACACAAGAACACATGATTAATGCAATATTAGCGCTCTAGTAACTACTACTGTAATGAGGAGTCAGAAGCGTTTGGATCCATTCACGAGCTCTTTAATGAGAATAGTCAAACAGGCAAGGTTCGGTAACAATAGCTGAGATAACAGGGCAGGTAGAGTCGAAAACAGAGTCAGGCAATGGTCGAGGCAGGCAGACAGAATCAGAGTCCAGGTACAGGCAATAGGTCAACGGGTAGACAGCAAACAATCGGCAAACCAAAAACACAGAAAGACACCAACAGAACAACCGCTCAGCATTACCAGCCAGAGCAAGGATAAGACTCCGCAAGGAGTACGATCTGGTAGCAGCTTATATAGTAGTCTAATGGGGTACACCTGGGCAAGTAATCAGGGCTGGGAAATGGCATGATGGGAAATGGAGTTCTGAGGACTACTATTCTGGGGAGGGTTCCCTCTGGAGCCACAGAGGCGTGGTTCATGACAACTACCAAGTAACAAGAAACTCTGATTATTGAGTTAGTAATAGTACTTAGTCGAATGTGGTAGTTCACTATTAGCTAACTAGTAACTGTCATTTTTTCATTCCTCCCCAAGAACTACTAAGAGTTACAGGATACAGGTTTATAATTAATATGAATAATATATGATGTAGAATTAATTCTAAAGTGAAGGTCATGGTAACCTCAAGTATAACCAAATACCTCAGAGGAGTTTACTAATTATTAGGATCAGTATTTTAAAGGGAAGGTTATGATAACTCACTAGTAATGACTGAAATCTTGGTAAGCTTTTGCAGGTTTTGTGAAGTATTGAATAGTAGTTATTCAGGTGAATCTTTCTAAAGGAATTACTCTTTTATGGATCAGTATTCTAAAGTGAAGATTGTGGTAACTCTCTGAAATTGCTAAAGTCTGACCTTTGAGGTATTAGTTTTTGCTCTATGCTAGATTTAAATCATTACTAGTAGGTACTATGATCTTCATTTTAGAATATGGATCCAAATAATTAGTAGTTTCTTCAGAAAGATGTAGTAACACTTGAGTCGTTATACACAGAATCTATCTGCGGATCACTTCACTTCAGAATACTGGAAGGATTTGGTAATACTTGAGTCATTACTAGTGTGTTAGCACCATCTTATTAACAATTTTGGAATTAGTTATTGCACACAATTGCTTTGTTAGCCCCTGTGTGACTTTTCTAAATAATAGTGCACATGTATTTAAATGTCTGAAACCTTAAATCAGCATTATATAACGATATATTTACACCCTTTCCATCCTCTGCCCTCCTGCTGAACGTTTCTTTGTGAAAGTGAAAGTGAAAGTGCATGCTCGTGAGCATCAGCAACTGCTAACAATTAAAATGATTACCAGAGTTTGTTGGCGTCTTAACTTTAACTTGACTTTAAAGGGAAAAAAAAGGTAATGTTAGTGGCAGCGTTTAGAAACATTAAACATGCACAATCACTCACATAAATATATCAAGACAACACTTACTGTACCTCTCAGAACAAAGCATTAGATTTACATAAAAGAAAGCAATCATGGATTTTAATGCTTAAAAAGATTTCATGTCAAGACAGGATATGATTAACTGACACAAAGCTAGTCTGACGTTCAATATATTTCACATCTCATCCATGTCATACTTTTGATTTTATTCAGTTAAGAATATTCAGACATTTCAGCAAAGCAGTTAAGTCATACTTCACTTATACATTTACATTTATGTCTGACTCAAAATATCTATGTAGTTGTCTTACAAATGGTGAAAATAAAATACGTTCAGACATTTTGCAGCTAAACATAAGGAATTGTTCAAATTGTACATCTGCAATAAAACAAAGCTTAAATTTATAAAGAAAGCTTAAATAACGATACAAGATTAACAAAAAAATGGGTTTTGCTTGCAAATTCTGACCTAAACAAAACATGTAAGATGAATGCGTGTCATTTTAACACTAAAACGACTCCCCTCACTTCCACTCTTAAACACATTATATAAATATAAATCACAATAAGAATTATGAAACATTATTTCCTCCAATTTGCCTAGAGAGCACAAGTGATATTTTCTGTAATATTAGGTCAATGAACACGTCTAAAGGTATTGTGTATAGATTTTTTTATATGAAATTTGAATGTCCAAAAGTTCCAAAACATGAATTCATGACATTTCAAATCAACGTAAAGCAGAGACACAACGGAGAAGATGACTTTAGCTGTCAGTGTTCCCTCTATGCCTGAGTTCAACAAACATTTACACAATTTATGTACATATTATGGACAAATGATCAATGAAGATGTCAGTGTACACCATGATGAAACACACACACCTTCTCTGTCCTTTCAATGCTACTGAAGAGTGTGTCGGGGCTTGCATTATTTGGGATGTTATGCTTTAATGCCGACATCCTGCTAATTTATCTGCGCTGTTTAAGAAAGGTGTCTTTCGGTTAGAGTACAACATATTTATGTCTTTCTACTGAATGTTTAATACCAAGTAGGTTTTAAATTTGCATATCGTGATACTATTATAGTTTTATACTTAATTATTTTTTTCTAATGAAGATTGTAATAAAAAAACAGTCAAACCAAAAATTATTCAGACACCAAACATAATTCTTTATATATATTTTTACTAGTGGGTGCAGGACACTTATCAGTCCACACTTTGTTTTGCTTTAACTGCTAATGAGATCTTTTTCCACCACAGAATGAACAAAATTAAGAATTGCTTAATTAGTATTAGCTAAATTAGTATTATTTATTTGTGTACCAAATTTAACAGCTGATAACCAAATAGTGAACCAGTCCTCTGTGTGAGTTTTAATGGCATTATTAACTTTTTTTAACTAACCATGCATAAACATTGTTTTCTCAAAAACACAAGCATGTACTTTCAGGGTGTTCTCATATTATTGAAGCCCAGTTTTTGCTAAATATGGTTATCAGAATTTAGCCATTATTATCGGTTTTTGTTTTTTTTTACAAGACCTGTCAAAACCAGGGCCCCAGAACCTCAGAGGGTTAACTCAAAGTTCTTCTCATATTTTAATACCATTTTTTTTAACTATAGTGAATAAACCATGACACAATGGGAGAATTTGTGAAGGTGTCTGGATAATTCTTGATTTGGCTATGTATGTTTTTTGTTTTTTTTTTGCTATTGTGAAACGTTGCTGACATTTGGTTCCCCGTGTGAATGATGTCCAAACACCTCGTGGAGGCAGGGGTCCGTGTCTTTCTACAGCCGCATCAGACAGCTATTAGTGTTTTTGATGTACGTTAGTCTACACGTATTTTAATACTTGGTTCATGGGATCAGTGCTCTGAGACTCCGCAGGCCCTGCTGTGTTTGTGATGATGCTGACGGGTCTAGCGTAGAAGGAACACTGAAGGGTTCACTGGGGTCACATCAGCACGTCCAGGTCGTCGCAGTGGTCCTCCTCCTCAGTCACTCTGAGAGACAGCACCTCCTCGTTCAGGAACAGGCCGCTCAGTCTCTCCTTTGCGAGCCTGTCTCTGCTCTTTCAGCTGACGCTATGCAAGGCCTTCTGCTGCAGCTTCCTCTGCTTGGAGCGTTTCTGGAAAACACCACAGCCAACAGTCAGTGCCTCAGTCCAGCTTAAACCTTCCTAAACTAGTTTTCTAGTTTTTAACTTTCTCCAGATGCCGCCGCCATTCCCTTCATTAGACAGACACAAAGAGAGATCAACTGAAGCAGTTATTAGCATGTGGAGTATTAGCATGACCATAAGACCCCTTTGTTAATGGCACCATTGATATGTTTGAAAACATCTTAAAGGAATATGATTGTTTTAAATAAATTCTGTCAGTGCATAAGTGAAGCTGACAGTGTTAGTCAGTCTCTCTCGCCTCACCAGTTTCTTCTGAATGCCTTTTAGAATTTTAGTTAGACTTCTTGTCATTCTAGTGAGAATTTACTGTGCTGTGTGTTTGAGACGGAGACGGATCACTGCGCTGTGGTTTCTTAGGAGCACCTTGAGTCTCGTATCCTTTCGGCGGCAGAGGCCAGGTTTCATCACTGTGAGCACGGCTGATGCTGGATGCGGTGGAGGCGCTGCTGCTGCTGGCGCTGCTCGACATGCTGGCGCATTGCTGCTATGAGCGCTGACGCTGCTTGCCATGCTCCTCTTCACGCTGCGCTGCCGCGGGCCATGCTCACGGATGTAGCTCCTCACCTGCAGCAATTGGAGACACCAAATCAATCACTGGAAAACACAGCTTTTGCACAGTTTCAAAGTTCACCTCTTCAAATTTAAGTCCCACGATGCAAACAGAATCCACATTTTGATACCTTATGTTATGAGTTTCTTTCTCAGTTCTTCTCTGTTAACACTTAAGGTAAGTGTAATACCTTGCAGTTAAAAGGAATGCCCACTTACCACAAGTTGATGTGGTTCTTTAGGTCAAAATTAAGTCTATCACATACTTCGATTAAAATTTCTCAACGTTACGCTGTCAAAATCAGTTCTGTTTACAGCAAGCCGTTGAATGCTAATGCTCCTCTGTGGGGTGATGAACAGACTATAAAATCTGTGACAGCAAACATCCAAAAAGGGCTATTATTTTGTGGTATCTTTTAGAATATGTTTTAAAAAGTTGTGTAACATATTACACGCAGTTTGCTAATAACAGGGCAATGCTGTAATGTATGAGAAGGTATTGAGTGTAATTTATCACCTGTTTGAGTTTTTTCGCCTGTGAGGCAGTTGAGCTCGATGATGAATTCACTGTCTGTTGGCAGAATCTGTGCACTCGGTCGATTATTTTATGATGTCAAGCTGCTCCCGAAGTCCCATCTCTGTGCTTACTTTTCGACTTAAATATTCAATATATTCCACCTGAAAAACAAAAAGCATCAAAATGAGCTCACACAGACAACAAAAGACTTCACTGCAATGAAACTAAACAACAAGTAAATGCTGTGAGACTGCTTCCTTTTCCTTTTCATCCATCATAAAGCAGTCAAAGTTTCACTAAGTAAAGTGATAGAAGTGAAATGTATTCAGACCTGTTCATCATTTGTCATGGCGCTCCAGGGCAGCTCGTCCAGGTTTCAAAAGCGGTTTGTTTTTTCTTTTGGTGGCGAGACAGGGTGAACTGGGCACGCTGGGAATGATGTCGAGAGAACGCCGCTGCCGCTGGCTATATCACTTCGGGTAACTGGAAAAGAGATTAAACGTAATACACTTGATCATCACGATCAGAGGTGACAAAACATTATCCGTATTATCATGGTACTTTAAAAGTGTGCTGGAATTATTCAAAAAGCTCAGAGACAAATCCCTTTACCAGGTTTTATATCTAAAATCAGCAAACAATAAAAATTACTTTTTGTTTACCTTAACACTAAAACAATAACATCACCAATGCTGGCTAATCAACATGACTGACGACAGTTTATCTAATAGCATGTACAAAAGGTTTCATAAAATAGTAAATGTCATATTTCAGGTTTCAAACACAGAGATGTGCATTTAGTAAAAGTGCACAAAAGCAGTGTCTTTCATGCACAACTTGAACAAACTTAAACAGGTAATGCTGTCAGTTATGTGGATATTAGCAATACCATTAACAATCACTAATATGGCTTATCTGTTAACGCATAATCTTCATATTATTTGAAGTGCACTAGCACTTTCTTTCTTTCTCCCGAGCATTTTCACTTAAAATGTGACACGGTAAAAACCAACAGTGGGGAATCTGATCATGCTTTATCATCAAACTGGTAAAGGTTCCATCTCTAATCTACAGTCCATCAAACAGCTTGAGCCGAGTGATCCCCAGCTGACCGCTCACCTGCCACTCGAACTCGCTGTCAGACCAGTCCCAGTAAGTGCTGATGGAGGAGGACACGTCGCTGCAGACGCTGCCCTCGGGGAACAGGTCGAAGGAGGCCAGCTCCTGCTCATCCAGCAGCGAGTAGCAGTCGCCCTGATCGCCCACAGACACAGAGGAGAAGAGCTCCTCACTGCACTCGGAGCTGGCCACGCTGGTGCCACACGAGGTCAGGTTCCACCTAAAACCACACACAGATCACTGTCCAGCAGCACAGACCTCCCCACACACACACACACACACACACACACACACACACACACACACACACACACACACACTGCGTGCTTCATCAGAGCCAGCCAGGCAGAATAAGCATGATGACAGCAAGGTTATTATATTTCAGCTACAACTAGTCACTAGTCCAGCTAATCACAACACTGCATATGCAATAAACACATGATTTATATATAAATCATTAGTTTGTTGTTTTACATAAATCACAAAATAAATCAACATAGGACCTTTAATGTTAATCACATGGTAAAAACAAGTAGGTAATCACTCACTGCTTGATTCAACTGCTTTTGGAGCAATTTCTTTCAATTGATTTTTACACTTTATTATTAGTTTTTCTTACTTGAATGCTTATAATTTAGAGGCAAATTCTTTTTTTTCCTTCAAGTAGGTAATAGTTTCTAGGTTTCTTTCTAACACTTATTTTTGCATCTGTGATTTTGCTTTGGAACCTTCAGAAAACTTTCAATCAGTTATTCTCTAAATTGACTTCAAACTGGTGCGGCTCAGTCATTTTTTCGTCCAATTCCAACAAACCGTACATCATTTGAAAGGCACTTTAATAGAGTTAAGTGAATAAGCAGACCTGCTGCTGTGGAAGCGTGAAGCGGGTCTGTCCGTGACACGAGGACAGCTGACAGCCGAAGTCACTGACGTCCAGCGTGGCATCTTCACTGAAGTTCCCTCTCTGAGACAGCAGCGGGAACGGCTCTTCTGGAGCCAGGAACTTCTCGTAGACGTCCTCAGACATCTGGAAGCTGCACACAACAGACCGCATCAGAAACGACCTGTTCCTGTACCTGGAAAACCTCTCTCTCTCTCTTTACTTTTAAACTGTGGGAAAAGGTGTTTTTATGGCACAAGGTATCTAAAGTAGTTAGTAATGGAGTTTCATTCTCTCCAATGCTGAAATTGGCCTGAAATCTTCATTATTTGTGACACTGACCTTTGCTAATTTCAAAAATTGTTTTTCACCATTAAACAAAAATGGATCAAATAACAGCAAAACTTATTTTTGCACTATTTGTATATAGAATGCATCCATTACACATTGTTAAAGATTGTAAATGTGCTTGCCATAACCGTGAAACTAAAAATAAATCCCACTGGCTGCTAATTAATACATTTAAATAATGGAATATTTGATGTGGATGTTGTGTCAGCCCAATAATTGATTAGATACAATACTGATAATAAAGCCAAAGATGTTATGTAAGAAACAGTACTAGTCATTAATAACACAGTAACATGTTTGTAACAAAATAGCCAACAATAATTTTATACCAAAATCATTATGATATTAGGTAATGGTCGTGTTTTATAAAAAAAAAAAAAATATTTCCTACCATTGCAATATAATATATATAAAGCACATATGACACCTACATTCGAGCCTTTATTCTATAAAATCCAAAGCTAAAGAGAGAAGAGTGAGGGCCTCATGTAAACAGACAGCAGGCCTGGACCTCTTCATCTGATCCCACTAAAGCTCACGATCTGTTGAAGAATCAGTAACCCACGTCGTTCACTTAATCGGAACATAATACATAACGTAAACGTTACCGATATTTCTTTTGTTTATTCCTTATTTTAGTAGCTCGGATCTACTGACAGCAGCGATTAGCGATTAGTAAACTCGTGGCCGAACCCGTTGAACGGCTGTCTGCGCGCGCTAATCACCGAGGAGCTGTCATATTAGCGTCTATGTTTCACACATACCTGTCTTCTGATCTGTTTTAGGGGTTTATTTTGAGCAGCGAAAACATCGGCTCTCAATCTCCTTCCGCTGCTGACGTCAACGCCCCAGCTGACGTCTTCTCTTCTTCTGTGGTTTTGTGGCGCGTCACGTGACTGCGCGCAGTTTGCCATCTATCGCGAGATGCTTCTTCCTTATTATTATTATTATTATTATTATTATTATTATTATTATTATTCAATAACAAATATTCATCCAATTCAACTTTAAACAAAGGTTTACTGGCTCTAAACCTCCATTGTCTTTGTTTATGAATGTGAATGTAATATTTTCCTGTATTTTCATTTGAACAGTCATACAATCCAAAGAAAACATCTTTAAAACAAAAATAAAAGTCACTCACAAAATAAGATGTGAAAATAAATGAATCACAGAAAACTGCAGTTCACTTCAATATCAGACTTCTTTTCAAAAGTGGGGCAACATTTGCGAACATCAGTTTAAAAGCTATCTCCTTTATTTTATTGATAAGGAGATACTTCTGAGGCAAAGTCCATACTTTCTCCCAAGATATATTCTCCACAATATTATTCCAGTATGTAATTACATAAGGAATCGTTGTTATCTCTTTCTGGAAGAGAGCTCTGATTTTATAGTTATTTCTTAGTTGGTCTACAGAAAAGCACCCATTTCCAGTCATTGAGTCAGTTAAAGACAGAGTACATGGCCAGGGGAAAGTCTGCTTTGTGAGTTAAAGAGCTAAAAACTACAAAGAGTGTTTTCAAACCAGATTTATTCTCATACAGAATATTCAGATTATTCCATAAATAATATCGGTAAGGGAGGAAAGGTATGCTTGTATAAGAGGGACCATACAAAGAGCATCTGCTTATGAAAATGAGAAGGATCTTGGAAACATGATCATTACAAAGCAGTAGAAAATTCACCAACTTTAGAGAAAATATAGTTGAAGATAAACATACTCAGGTTATTTTAAAAGTGTTGTTTAAGGTAGTAAAGTCTAAGAAATCAAATCAAAAATGAGTCGTATTCATTAAAACTGATGTAATATAATATAATGAGTTACATTTTTCACAAAAGAGCTGCATCGAGACAGTCCTTCGGCTTTAGAGCACAATTTTCACTATTAAAGGGTCAAAATTTACTTTTCTTGTTTTCTGGTCTTTATTAATTAAAATTCCTAAGTCTGTTATATATATATAGAAGGAACATCACGGCGTTTAATAGACATTCATTCACATTTGCTGATATTTAGACAGAAAAGGACTCAATCAATCTCAAAGGATTCATTCATTCAAAGGCATCACTCAGAAATAAAGTCGTGTCGCCAGCTAACTGGCTAATAATACTTTGTATAGCTTGTACTTTACTTTAAATTGAGAGGCAGGTACAAATACATATAGAGATATAGGACAGCCTTGTCTTACTCCACCTGACAAACTGAATCTTGACAAGTTTATTTTAATATTATTGTTATTATTGTTTCTGTATAATATCCTGATAGCTTCACACTAATAATCTCCAAACCCAGATTTAATAAGAGCTTGAAATATAAATGTATGCTCCAGGAATCAAAAGCTTTGTAAAAGTCTAAAAAAAGCAGGAAACTGTTATTAGTGACGAGATGGTCATGATCTAGGAGAAGACTACTCTTCTATTATTTGTAATGTGATAGTGCTTCATCAATAATTGCGCTTCAGAACATCTTTCATTGTTTCATTTCAACTAAAGCTATGGTTTTAGAAGGTTCTTTAAGAAGGTGATCCTGTTGTATTGGGTTTGGTTTCAGGAGATGATCTCTGGTGTCATGCTTGCAGGAAGTCTTATACAGACCATCACTACCTGGACTTTTATTTTTAAACTCTTAATTGCCAGTAGAATTTCTGACTGAGATATCACCATCACAAGCTTCTTTATCTTCAAATAAAATATTTATTTTGATTAATAGAATCAAAGAAGGGTTTGGCTCAAATATCAGATTATCTTGATCTATACAAGTTATTCTTAAATTTGGAGCCAAATGCAGATACTGTTTAATTTTGGCCAGTTGATCTTATCTCTATCTTGTGCTGTGTGTTTAAGGAGATCACTTCTTTTGTTTCTTTGCTTGAAAAAGTGAAGTTCTTAAGACTGGAGCAGACTTACAGCAGGACTGGCTAAGAAACAACAATAATCCAGCAAAGAAGCAAATCACAATGAATAATTGTCCAAGCCTGCCTAAATACCGGGAGTCGATCACAGACCTCTGAAATCAGCTGATGAATGCACATGTTACTGTTACAGCTCCTCCATCTGTTTTTAAAGCAGTCTTGTCTGGATAAACAAAATGACGTCTATGGTTGAAACGCTCTATAACTGGATCCCGTGGGAATCCCATCAAACGCTCTCCTTGTGTTCAGAATAAACTGCATCGCAACATTTTTTCTCCTTATACCAGGTCTATTATATCATGAACCCATTTAATTAATTGGGTTTTACAACATCTGGAATAAGAGATATCCCGAAATCAAACACTGTCTATGAGAGAAAGAAACCTGATGTGGAGCTGTGTTTGTATTTACAACACATTATTAGGACAGACTGTTAAGGAAACATATAAACTTCAGAGAAATGATTCATAGTTTCAGATGAATGATTGAACTGAAGAGTGCAACGCATGTAGAGATGCCTTGTCTTGAGATATACTGAAGTACACCGGAAACAAAATGATGAGGGAGTAGTATTCAAATAAATTCAGACTAGAAATAAGGTCAAAGGCTATTGAGCAGATTTCATAAGCATATTGGGGCTGAGGTTATTGTTCTTTCTCTCCAGCAGGAGGCGCAGCGCCACTGAGTCCGCCGCCGGAGAACAGCGTAGAAGAAGAGCGCTGTGACGTCAGGAGGAGGCTCAGGACAAGATGGCGGACTCCGTGAGTTTGTTTGGAGGAAGAGTTCCTGCAGAAGTGGAGCAGCTGGCCAAGCATCTAAAGAGTCTGGACAGAGACACGTTCACACAGATGCTGAGCGGTCAGCCCACTAACCTGCAGCTTTTATTAAATATTGGGAATAGAAGGCACTTTCATACAAGCTGTTTGCGTAATGTTTACAAGTTGTTTAGGAGTTTTTTTTTTTAAAAAAGCAGTGTTGTTGTTGTTGTTGTTGATGAAACCATGGTAATGCAGAAGAAACATTACTTTCTTTTTCACTGCTCACATAATCCGATTGCAGAAAAAAATATGACTGAACATTGGTGAAGCAACAAAATACAAACTGATATTGTTTGTACTGATACAAATCTCTTCAGAAGAGTTTACCTTTTCTTCAATTCATTTTCATAAAATAATTTGTTGCTGCTCAATATAATGTTCATTTCAACGTTACAGAAAAAGTAATGGTTCTGAAAGTGTTTTACACTGACTGAAAAATTAACAAGAGTTTAATATGGTTTACTCTGTTTAAAATAAAATAATCTGTATAAATAACAAGTTTTTATCTTTAGGGAAGACAGACAGTTTAAAGGGTTAGTTCATCCAAAAATGAAAATGAGTTTTTTAGTGTTTTAGTCGCCTTTGAAGCACATCCTAAGTGTATGTGACTTTTCTTTCTTTTTTCTGATTTAATCCAAATATTAAAAACTTCTCAGATCCTCCAAGCCTTCCATGAAGATAAACCGTGTTTGCTGTATAGACTTCAAATAAAACACCCTCGTCTGTAATAAAACATCCCGCTGACTGAAGTTAAACATAAGGCGCTTTGTGTAATTAATGAATTAGAAGCACAAAGCAAGGCTTGGTAAAGAAAGAGGAGACTGGTTTTCTTTTGCTAAACTAAGAAGCATTGTTTTGTTTGCTCCTACATTTCCTATAGAGTTTCATTTTTGGGTGAACAACCCTTCAATAAATAATGTAAAGCATTAATGAGATCAATGAGAATAAGCAAATTGTCATACAAAAAGTTTTGTGTAAAAAAAAAAAAGATGTAATGACTCAGGGAAAGTGTTCATCCATCTCCGTGTGATCTTTCTGTCCTGTCACAGCCGTGCTGGAAGGCCGTGGACGGTCTGGACTGCTGTGAGACTGTGAGACTGATCTCAGAGAGCAGCGTGATCTCAGAAGACAGCTTTAACCACGCCGTGGCTGGGCTGTATGCTCTTCTCAAAGAAGCTCTGTGTCTGCCGTCTCTAAGACAAGAGGTTAAAAGCTTTCTCACATCAGACCTTTGACTCTGAGACAGAAGCGCTTTATAAAGGTTCATCACTGGAAATTCTTGAAAAGCTGAGTTTTTGTGCCATCTGATGGCTGAAAGTAGTCAAACGCACCCTATTCCTGTCATTTATCAGATGCATGAATAAATTATTTGTTCTTTTGATCAGGCTTTTTAAAGTGTATATAAAAATCAATCTTCATGCATTGATTATCAGATTAGTTCATAATGATTTAGTTATTCATTTCTAAGACTGTGTGACTTTTCTCATGATAGCTGTAAGTCTAAGTCTCCAGAACTAATCTGAATTCTCTTTCAGGTTTTTAACGAGGATCTGCGAGCGCTTCGGTAGGGAAGGTTTTTTTGGCGTTTTTTTTTCAAAGACTTAATCATTTATTAGGGGTGTAACAATTTGCATATCATGTATTGAACGATTCATGGTCACTATCCCCTTCTTAGTGGAGACTTTAGAGTGAACAGAGCATGTGTTTCTTCATTTCTTCCTTTGCTATCTTCAGCTGGGATGTTCCCATGACAACGGGATTTGATGTCAGTAAAGTCTGTTGCAAATATACAAACATTTTATATTTGAAAATGTTTTTAAAAGATGCTAATATATAAAAACTAATGACTGACAAGTGCATTCTAAATAAAGTCTCCACTGAGAAGGGGTTAGGGATGATCACTATGGTTTGGAAAAATGACCGTGAGCCATACAATACACACATTGGTACTCTCTTATCATTTATAAATCAGATGATGGTGATATGTGTCCCCAGGGTCCCTGAGGAATTCATTGCAGACATGTCCAGTGCTGTGTTTGGAAACAGGTATGATTCAAGCCTCCTTTCTGCCGCCTGTGATCCTGTACATCAGCTCATTTCTCAGTGCTTCTGCAGACAAACCTCTGTGAATATCAGCGGCACACATCAAGGCCCGACCCTGCCAAGATCCAGGACTTTAAATGGAGAGTCGATGTTGCCATTTCCACAAGGTACACTATTAATGATCGATTTAAATAGACACATGCTGATCTCAGAATTCGAATGTCTTCCTTTTTTTGTTTCTCTTTTGCTGCTTATCAAGCTAGTGGATTAGAGCAGGATTTCTTTCAGGAGTCTTTAAAAAGCCTTACATTGTACAAGAACCAAGAACGCTGTACCGAGATCAGTCTTGTTACTCCATTCCTTTAGTTTGGTAACAGCCCAAATGCAAGGATTTGATAATAAAAAGAAAAAATGTCTTAACGGTATTTAAAACATAAACTTAGTGGCATAGATTAATTTACTTCTGTGAACTGACCACACAGAAAATGAAGAATATCAAAAAGCGTCATTGTTATTGATAAAATCACAAAAAAATGATTACAGATATATTTTATTTTTGTCAATATTGTACACCCCTAATTTAACTGAGTTCATAATTTATTGATAATAAATTGTTAAAGATTCATAATAATAATATTTTCTTTAAAAAGGCTTGTAAAATGTATCATTTTATAAAGCTTTTGTGTTTTGTGAACATTTGCATATAAATTGTAAATGATGCTTTATACAGTAAACGTGTAATATGGCACTGTAGACACTGTCCTACCCGCCATGTGGTATTATTTCTATTCGTTCAAGTTGGTGTGGGACTATTCTTCAGCCTTGTCTGTGAAACCAGGGGAAATCTTAAAAGTGCTCAAGGGCTCATTTGCTGCGTTAGTAAATAGTAATGCAGTTAGTTTGCATAAATACAATTTTCTTCATAAAATACACCAGGGTTCCTTAAAAAAAATCCCAGGGTTCTCCAACCTTCTGATGTTGACTGAGGACAAATTTTTCCCAAAATAGAAAATAAAGAGAGAGAGAGAGCTTGTGAATGCTGTTTATTTGTTCAGTAGGTAACCTTTCAGATGTTAACTAGTAAGCAGTTTATTAGCTTCCTAAGTAATTGTCTTATTTTTCCAGTTAAATCATTCATTTATGAATGTAATTTAATTCCATTGGTTTCTTTCCTTTTGCTCCCAGCATTTTTAGCTGTATGTTAACAGCTGTTTTTTCTGCTTTTGTCTTACCGTGTTATTTTAATTAATTATCTAAATTATGAACCCAGCAGTTTGTAGTGCAGACTGTTTAATTGATTTATTCTCCTTATTTCTCTACCAGAAGGTCAGCAACCAGAAGTCTCACGCATCAAAAGAAAACCGCTTCAATTCTTTATCAATGAATACCGTAGAGCGCGGGCTGTCAAGCTCGGTCCTGCAGAGTTTAGACACTCCTGATCCAGCTGATCACGCCTTCTTCAGACATAGTATATGTGTTTTAGCAGGACACCGGCCTCCAGGACCGAGTTTGGACACCCCTGCCGTAGAGTAAAGCTCATGAAAGCAATGATATGCTTGATCACTCCACAAACACAAAACTCAAGCTTGTCTTGATCTCCTGTAGTTACACTTGAGTTGTGCAGCTGTGTGTATTTCATGAGCATCATATGATTGATCATTAGTGATGTTTGTGTGGTTTTTAGCTCGCTGTCTCGAGCTTTGCAGCCCTCTATTCTCATGCAGATGAAACTGTCTGATGGTCAAGTGCATCAATTTGAGGTAATCTTTATTTAATTCAATTTGATTTCAAAGTATATAGTAATAACTGAGATGTGTAGTAGACATGCAGATCCCAGTTTAGCTGGTATTTACAGATTTCAAAAAAACAAGAGCCTATATTTTCAGCAGCTTTGTTTTTTTATTGAAAAGCTGCTGTAAAAAGAATAGTTAAGTTTTACTTTCAAGCTTTGTATCATTTTCTGATTAATAACTTTGCTTTTATAGTTTGAATGTTTTAGTAGACCTGCCCATTTTCTGTATTCTGTTACTTTTGCAAAAAGTACACAAATCATTAAGTATTCAAGCACGCTCTTACTGTTTCTGACACACACATGTAGGTCTTGTGCTTTGCACAAATAAAAATGTTGGCCTAAAAATATACAATCCATTCATGTACCATCATCTTGTCCATTGCCCAGAAGTAGCACAAGTCTTCTGAACTCTTCTAGCTCTCTTTTCTTCTTTTCTTCTTTCTTCTAGGTTCCAGTTGGCAAGTTCCAGGAACTTCGCCACAAATGTTTACGCTAATTCTAAAGGAAATGAATGATATAGAGAAGAGGAGTATTCTCAAAATACAAGACTGAAGAGATCATATATTATCATATTCTGTTGTAAGACAATATATCGATTTTTTTATTTGGATTATAATTTTCTAATATTTGGTATTAATTGCACTGAATTCATTATTAACCGCTTGTTTCTGTTGTACTTGGTCTGCCAAGCTGAAGTCTTGTCAACACATTTTTGTTGTAAAAATAAATGTCTGTTGCCTTTTTTCTGAAGATCAGTGGTTTTGCGTCTGTTTAATCCTTGTGCAGCTGCGCAGTAGAGGCATGAAGGCGTGCTGCAGTAGAGACGTTTTGTGGTAAGTGTATTGCTCTGCATGCGTTGAGTCACGTCTGTGATGTGAGAAAACTGGGGTGTTTTAACACTCAGCTAATGTTCAGCTAATGTTATGTACAGCAGTCTGAGAAATCACCATGTTAAAACAAAGCCTTGTTCAAAGAAGAGCTAAGACGTGAGAAGGAAAAGCAAAGAGAGACAACTTTAAGACCTCAAGCGATTCTTTTTTTTTTTTTGTAGCTCATTCAGTAAAATATCTAGAGCAATGAAAGAATGTCTTTTTAAATAGTTGCATTCAATTAATAAAAAAGCAGCTCTAAATTCATTAAACGTTATCGATATTGTAGATTTCATGGGGTTTTTTGAAGGGGCTGAGTTTTAGTTAGAGCTGCTGACTTTCATTCCTCATAAAACTACGGTGTAATTCACAGTTCACAGCTTCTGCTGTGTTTTCACACCTTGAAACTGTCACACACACACGCTTGTTACAAACCAGGGCCTGTATTCACAAACCTTTCCTACTTAGCAGTAAATGTTTCTCTTAAACCTGTTCACAAAGCTGCTGAGACAAATTTTACTAAGCAAGGAAAATGTAGAAATGTAGAAGTCCTAAGAGTATGGGGTTAACCTCCGTTGTTATGGATGATGTCAGCATGCTTAGTAACTATGCGCACTGTGATTGGCTGAGAGGAGAGGGGAGGGGTCTTTGTTAGATTTATTCATAGGAAATATTGTAAAGTGCAATGTTATGTTGCTGCTTCAAATAAAGATTTTAAAATGCAGGTGTCATTAAGTAAAACAAGATGGTATATATGTTCAGGTAATTAAATCTGTGTTTAAACATAATTATGGCTTAAAGAACAGCTGGTACTTCTTGTCTAACTGGTTAAAAGGATATAAAGGAACATTTAGAGTTGGGATAACCTCCAAACCATAAAGGTGATACGATTTTAAAAGATCATTATCATCAAATATTTCTAAAATGTTTCTATTCTGAGGCAAATTGAGGTCAACAGCCCTCTCAGGATAGTTGGTGTTGGTCTTTGTGTCATCTTTACTGCTTTCATTTTGTGATTAGGATTCTTAAACTGAGCTCTGCCTACTATTTTTAAGGTTTTGTTGAGCTACCTTGTGATTTTACAGAGTATCAAAGATATTAGCAACTTCATTACATTTCTTGGACGAGTTTCTGTTCTCTTTACTCCAGTGCATTTGTAATGTTGCAGTCAGGGTCTCGGTCTTCCCACTCAATCGACCTTAAGCCCCTCCCTCAACACAGATGAGCCAATGGAAGTTGAGTATCAGCTGCATGGAAAGTGGAACTCGGACATCTGTAGGTTTCAGCGCTATAGAGAAACACTTGAAATGAGGCTTGCATAACATTTATGGGGTTTATGCTTTTTAAACAATACTTTTAACACTGATTCAAGGAAATCCTTGAGAGGATGGACAATACAATTTATTTGATAAAATTTTCTGAATCTGAATTTTCTGAATTTTCTGTTCCCAGAGATTTTGCAATAGACCAAAATGTCATCAATGTAGACTAGTACAAACTTGTGCAGGAAACCTCTGAATACTTTATGACATTAAAAATCAAAGATGATACCAAAATACTTATAGTGACCTGTAGGGATGACAAAAGCTGTCCTCCACTATCATCAATCAATCAATTTTTATTTCTATAAGCTTTTAACAACACAGGTTGCATCAAAGCACTGTACAGTATATTATCGTAGAAGAATACAATGACAGGGATGTATAATGAAGAGAGAAACAATTTGTTATTAAATGCAGAGACGGCCTCTGGAATCAATTCAATGATAATCTCTAGAAGTTAAGTGTCCTCTGATTCTTATCAGGTTATAAGCACTTGGTGTAAATGTGTGCTCTGGGCTGCTGGGATGAGTGCTAACTGAGAACGGAGTTTGGTGGTTATTTTCTATGGACATAGTGTTGATATGTAGTCGTTCAGCATCCGTTAACGTCAAAAGAGGAAAGCATTCAGAATAACAGTTACTACTACACTTTTAGACTTCCTAGAGAAGATGGGATTAGGTTTTACCAACCACTGCCTCCAGAACCAGTAAATGTGTAGTTGTCCTGCGTGTAAGAGCAGAGGTCTGACTTGATGACGAACGCTCAGTGGTTTCCCCTGTTGTGGATTGGACCTGGTAGACCGTGGTTTAGCCCCGACTGACGCTGTAGTTTGAGCTGGAGGCAGGAGGGCCGTGACCGAACAGAAACATCACAGGCAGTGTAGTCACTACTAAAGGCAGTAACTACTACTAATGTAGTTAGTAGTTGCATCCTTTGACAGGATCGGTCGATCACGCTGGAGAGCTGGAGAGCTGCTCTTCTCTGGAGCGCTGGTCATGTCGTTGTAGGTCAGACTGCATGCAGGAAGCACATCTGATCGTAATATGCATTTAAATGCTCTAGTGTAAAGATAATCGTGGCAGATTGTGTGGTGGCAGGTGGAGCTTTTAATCTGTGACATCACAGTTTACAAATTCTGTGATTGGCTTGTTCTGGGGCACTGCTTATTATTTATTTAAAATGAACAGGTTAATTTGGGTCATTATTGTGTGGTTGTGTGCACACTGTCAACACACACTTGCAGTGAAACATTGTCTGAGCTAGCCTGATGAATTAGGAATGTTGTCTTAATTTGTGATTAAATATAAATAAGTACAAAGCTACGTAAAATTCCATAAATGTAAAAATATACAGAGAAGAAAAACACAATTTTTTTTTTTGTATTTGCGAGCCTGAAAGCACAAAGGAAGTCAAATGTAGCAAGGGTACATTTCTAGAAATATCCAACAATACATTGTATAGGTCTAGGATAAGATCATGCTTCATGAAGATATTTTGTAAATATGATCAGTAACATGAACTAACGTGATATTGATTTCATACATCAGTTCATTACAGCAGTTTGAATCTGTGGGATAAATTCAGCCAGTGACTTGCTGGCAGTTCTACTTCATATTTAAAACATTTCTTTGAAATAACATTGGTAACAATTAATTTTAGGGTCTCTTTACTACTTGCTTATTAGTAGGCATATTTATAGAATAGCAGTTAGTAGTAATAAATTCTACATATTAATGCCTTCTTCTACATAACCTTGTAGTCTCTAATCCTACCCAGTACTTGTAAACTTAACAACTACCTTACTAACTATTCATTTAATTTATTGAGGAAGAAATCATATTTAACAGTGAATAAGTGTTCCCTATTCTAAAGTGTTACTAAAATTTCATATTTTAATATGCAGTTTATTTCATAATGCAGTTCGCTCATTATTGCTGTGATTCCATTCTACCTTCATTTCTATTTATTCATTTCCTCGATGGATGAAGACCTAGCCAGTGTACCAGTGTTTCAGGAGCTGTTTGTGCTCATGGTCATCTCCTCTGCAGTTTGGTCCATGAGACTAATTCAAACACTAATAATAATGCGCTAACCAAATCTAGTTCACAGTGCATGTCTACTGCATTTCTCATTTAATACTCTGCTGAATTCAAACACGTTTGGCAGAAAGAACTGAAACTAACTGCTATATGCCATGCAAAATATGTTTCAGTACTATGTTGATAAATTCAGCCTCAAGCAAGCTCTTTAATATAAATAACTCTTAAAAAAACAACTTGCATGTCATAGGAATGATGAGGTCTGTCACAATTACAAGCATCTAGTCATCATAATATATAAGTATTTTTTTAAACAACAGAACTATTTATTGCATTCAATGTATTAAAAGTAATAAGTAAGGAACTTTGTACAAACACACACACAAAATCTGTTTAAAAGAAATGTCATTTGAGTGATGGAAGAATGTTTCTACAGTTTCACTATATATGGTAAAAACCAACTCAAATTCCTTCCGTTGTAGAAAAACGACAGTCAGAGCGTCTCAGTATGACCGCAGTCGCGGCACCCACCGCGGCACATGTTAAACTTATTAGAGAAAAAAGTTTAGACACACATTAGCATAATATGGGCTACCTGAACTGATATAAACATCTTCTTTAAAATTATAAAATTTTATTAAAGTGGAAATTACATTTTTTTTTATGTTTGAATCAGGGTCCAGGATTTGCACCAGAGGCGGGCGGTGTTGCATGACACATATACTGCCATCAGCCACAAATCACAATCTCTACGTCTAGAAGCCACTTTTCAGATGCCTGCACTAGAGATGGGCCGTACCAATATGATACTAATACTTTTAAAGGCTAGTATCATCAATATGCCACATATCAATACTGAACTTTTAAATGATGTAATTTAATGCAAAAATGGGATATTATGAGCCACTAAGCGTTATATTTTTACATTCAATATACGCTTAACTGCAATTTTATTAGGTATTATATTTCCGTTAGGGTCTGCAGTGACAGGCTGTTGCGTGGTATAAAATGCAATATTTTTATTCTCTAGCGTCATATGAATTTAAATAGACAATATAGTTACAGAATGAGAACAAAATAAATGGAAACATTTAACATTCAATTTAAATGAATGTACGGACTAATGTATTTCAGTTTGGTTTCAATTGTGTGTATGCTGCTGTTCCCAATAGCACTCAGTGGTTTCTTTTTTTGACACTTTTTGGGAAGTACAGCACTAAATAAAACCTACCCAAGTATCCACGTTTTTATTTGAGTATTGATACTTTTTTAAAAAAGTGCCATCAGTAATTATTATATTTCACAATACACCCATCCCTAGTCTGCAAGCACATTTGATTTCAAGAGAACTGAGCACAAAGCTGTGATAATAATTCAGAGAAGTGGGAGCTGCAGGAACTGGGAGTAATGGAGCTCAAAATACAGCTTTGATCGTAACAATATTAAATTACATACGTAATATGTATTCCAAGTTAAAAATGTCCTCGATATAATAATGTTTTACAATATTCCTGTTTTAGGGTTAAATGCAAGTCCTTTCACCCATTCCCGGATCTTCAAGAGCAGAAATGAAGATCTCTCCTGAATTTCACATGACAAATGTTGGGAGTATATCCGTATGAAAGGCTTTAGAACAACGTCCCTGCGCCTCCCGTCTGGTTTAGACTGCAGCATTTTGTGAAGAAAGTGAGGCCCTGCGCTGTAACGGCAAGCTTTCTGGAAAATCTGGCCTAGACAGACGCCGCTGAACTCATCGGCAGTGAAGTAGCATGACCGGTCCAGACAGCAGTTCAGACTGGCTAGACACAAAGTGACCGGATGAACGTGGAGCACGCATCTTAAAAGCAGAGCCACAGCCGCAGTTGGATTTGGCCAAGACGTCAAAGGGAAAGTGATGATAGGCACGAAACACACCAGAACACAGTAAGCAGCTCAGCACCATCTGAGCCACTTCTGTGTCGTCCTGCAGAACACAGGTCTTCTGCCGCAGACTGGTCGCTGCCGCCACGCAGCAGGTGACCACGCATGACCAGCGGCAGGAGGAAGCCCGCTGCCCGCGAACGCTACCAGAGACACTCCAGCAGCTTACTGAGCGGGGCGCTGGGCGGGCAGCTCCATGGCACAGCAGGTTTGAGTTGACGCTGGCTTGAGATGGTTGTTCTGAGAAGAGGAAGGAAGGCATCCCAGACACAATGCATTTAACCACCTGATCAAACACAGGCCACGCCTCCCGCCGTCTCTGGTGGTCTCAGCGCAGCGGTTGATGCCGATGAGCCGGCAGCCTTGCTGACTGATGCAAGCTTGTAAAGAAATGCTGGCGTATATATTGACGATTCAGGTAGAACAGAGCAGGCAGGCAGCATCACGAAAGGCCAGGAGTTGTTTAAATAGTAGTAAATGCGCAGAGGCAGCGGCAGCACCTGCAGCAGATCAGCTGGCGGCCAGGTTGGATCATGAATATCACAGCCTTCTTTGTCTCCTCTTCACGAGGCGCAGAAAAAACCCAGAGGCAGAACGCTGCTTTATCAGCCCGGAATGAGGATCATGTAGAAGATGAGATGTGATGCTGATATTCTTTAATTGAGTTGTCTTGTGCTCATATTATGTTAATGCAAGCATTCATCTTCCTCCGTAACTCAAGTCCACAAAGGTTCAGTCAGGCAGCACTGAGTTTGAGATGGGCAAAGTGTTTCAGAAACATTAAAATAGCTTCTCAAATTGGGGTTACTTGAAAGATTCTTGAGAAAATCCCAGAAATAGGCTCTGACATTGTTACTTCCCACACGCGACGCACTTTAGAGTAGTTCATGTTTCGTTCAGAAAAAATAGCAGATGTTCTAGCTGGACACCATCAGCCGAAGAAGGAAAATGAAATTAGTCTCAGTGCATGACATCGCATTTCTGAGGCTCAATCACTACAAAAAGAACAACAAATGTTGGCGATCTTAGTCACACAAGCAACAAAATCTCCAGACTGAATGAAGATGAACAGAACTGCATAAACTGAGATGTGTTTGTAAACTCAAACTGTTGTATCTGGTTGTACTGGCAATTTATGCTGCTTTATACATATTTGAGGATCATGTGGATGTGTCTATTTTTCTGTTTCTATCATTTTTTGATGCATTTGGATTTTGAAACTTTATTTAGTCAATGTTTTAAAATAAATGTCAAGTGCTTCGTAGTCCACATAATTATTGTTTGTGTAGGCTACAGTTGCCACAATATATAAAAACTCCTCATATTTCCACTCTATATAAACCCTTTAAGTTGGTTTAGTATCAGTCCAGTGTGCTATCAGAAGTGAATTGTTTGGTGGTCAATGGACAAATGAGCAAATCTCCTTAAAGTGCTGTATTACAGAAAGCATGAAGACAACAAGAAGCCATTCCTGGGATGAATACATGCATAATTAAGTGTAATGTTCTGCGCTGAAACTGTTATATGTGTGATTGTAGATGAACTTGTTCTGTTCTGTCCAGCAGTAGCCTTCGAACAGTGTCATTCTAATTCAATAAAACAAAGAATGTAGTTATATATGCATTTCTTAAAATTCTAGTTAAAGATGATTTTTAAAAGTGATTCATATGAGAAGATATATGCAATTTTCTCAATAACCATGTAAAAGCGCTTTAGGGGTAAAGGCTGTTACTTTATTTTGTTGTCTGGAGTCTTAATGTCCATTAAAATAATGATTTAACTTGCTTCATTAATAGTTAGTTTAGGTATAGGGTAGATGTAGAATATGTTCATACAGAATATGTGTTTTCTAATATTAATAATAAGTATGCTATTACAGCTTGCTAATAGTGAGAATTGGTCAGACATCAGTCAGTTCACAATCCCTCATAATGTTTTGATCCTATAGGAAACATATGGTATTCTGAACACAGAATTTGCGTTTCTGCCTCCAGCTAAGCCCACAGAGGAGGTATCAGTAATTCTGCATACTTGTGTTCTTCACTCTCTCTCTCTCACAAGGCTATTAACACACAATACAACACACAAAAGCATCTGGATACAGCGCCTCTCTTTCTCAATGACTTGTGGTTCTGTGT
>NC_056712.1:5778682-5797954 GCF_018831695.1 Puntigrus tetrazona | reverse complement strand
TATAAAACTCATTTTATCTTACAATGACAGTTGTTCCTCTTTATAAAATAATTTTTGGCCCTGGGAACAAAAAAAGTTGAGAACCGCTAGTTTTTCTTTTGTTCAGTACTCATTCCTTTATGAACAAAAATGCAACCCACCGAGCTGTTTCTCTCATATAGCCTCATTTTCATTCATATCAAAGTAACATCAGGTGTTTTACGATGATCAGATGTGACACAAGACCTAGCATAAATCAGTTTATGTGGAATAAATGTGAAATAACAGTGTTACCTTGAGACACAGGCATCTCTGTAATGAAGTGCACTGCAATGTGTGACACAGTGTGAAAATAATGGCTTCAGCTGCAGAAAGTCTGGATGACTTTGACTGTATTTTCAGCCGCGTTACTTGAGGGCCACAAAACAAAAAAAAAAGTGCATTTCCAGATTAGGGGACATATTTTTGGAATGGGGGCTAGTTTTCAGCTGTGAGGTCAGAGGCTAGCTTGCCATTTTACTTCATTATATGCCGTATTACTGGAGGTGCAATGCAAGAGGATATCATATATCATTTATTAGACCTTCTGAATTGCTGGTGGTCATGCATTTGAGAGAGCAGCTGTTCTGAGTTCTTTCAACAAGGACATTTTTAAGCACGAATATAAACAACTATGTCTGGTATGTTTTTTTGCGCAATCGGCCGTTAATGCTTTTATGGAATACACAAATTTTATGTTAAATGGTGCTCAGTGTTTACACATAATGTTGTTAAATGCCTTATACAGCGTACGTCTGCATCTACTGTACGTTCTGTAGCAGATTATTTTTGAGGGGTGCTATTTTCGCATGCTAACCTCCAAATTTAGATGCATTCAAAATAATTGAAAAGCAACAGAAAGCTCGATTTAGCTCCTCAGACGCCCGAACTGATCTTAAACCTCTGAAAAGCCTGCAATAAAATCAGTGAGGCGTGCTGTGAGATTATATACCCTAAAACTACACAGTCAAACCGTATCTTATCACGTGAACTCGAAAAGACGTGCGGACAGGATCTCAGCAGATGTAGCTATAGATTGTTTTTCTACAAGTATATGTTTGTTCGAAACACAAAGAATAGATTAAAACCGCTTAGCCACTTTAGCAAAAAATGTAACGAATCAAGAGAGTACCACTTGAGGATGTAGCTTTGCTTAAGGCCAATTCATTTCTTTTCAATGTGCCCTCTATAGATCTCATTTAGGGTTTAGACTTTACTTGCTCAAATCGGCTCTAAGGCAGCTGGAAGTAGAGATAATGACATGATGATAATGATATTTGTTCTTTAGCATAATAGCGCTGAGGTCAGGATAGTCTATTCAGGGTATTAAATCTCACTCCGTTTATTCTGAAGAGAGAAAAAAGTACAGCACATCATCTGAAGGTAATGAAAGAAAGAGCAGGAGATTGCTGAAGAGGCCTGGTCAGAGATGTGCAGCTGATATAGAGTGACTAAGAGCAAGAATTTAAAATGAAAAGTTGTTATTCGTTTCTTTGGAACGTCTCAGAAAAGAGCAAAACTGAATCCAAAACAAACGGGTTCTTTTCGGAAATGGTGTGGACAGGAATAATCCAACCACGTTCAAATAAACCTCGCTTTTAAACTGTAGCATTTATTTAAACGGAAAATGCATTTTCTTTTATTCGACAGTGTAATGATGTATACAGGCCTTCATTGATTTTATCATTATGGTCATTCATATTTTATGATGCATTCAATATTAAAATCGCTAACGATAATGGGTAAAATGATTTAACCAAATACAGATACTTCATTTTAAAATCCTGTATTTAATAGAAGATAAGCTTCAAACCAAAGTCTGTGTCTCACGGGAGGTCGTTCACAATTATTACATCCACACATCACTCAACACGCATTAGTTCTATATGACCGCTTCGCTGTCTTCAATTAATATGCAACATTCAAACATGCAATTATTCTCCTTACTTTGCATGCAATTACCTGCAAGATCATTTTATTGTTTGTGTGCAGTCGTCGAGGTTGGGTTGGCACAGCATATAAGGTTAATAAGATTAAAATGCGCCGTTAGCTTGTCACGGTTGAGATTGCCTTTTAACACCTTAGAGCATGTGCTATTAGCTCTGTTTAATGTGTATTACCTCGCGGGTGCAATTAGTGTGTAGCTCCTGCACTTCCTTAATAGTCTGTTCAATGGATACCATATAGCCCTCAATACAATACCGCAGCTAATCATCTCTCAAACTATTTTACGAGGAGCCGTTTTTATGAGTGAGAGGGAAGGAGGGAAAGCTAAGAGTAATGCTCTCATCCTTCCAGTTACGGCCATCGAGTCTAAAAGTGTCGGCAAACCATCCATGCTCCCTGTAGTCCAACTTTGTTATAATTTCTAAATGAAGTAATCCACCTAGTTAATCACAGTGAAAGCTTTACCGCTACAAGAAAACAATACATCTCTGACCTCTCTGGTTGCAGCCCACAGAAGAAAGTCCAATCATCAAGGGTGAATTACTTCGGCCTTTAAGAACAGCAGAATCTATTTGTCTGCTCAGCAGGAATACGTCTTTTTTAAGAATAAGCCGTTTTTACCCTTTTAAGTGGCGCTTTCTAAGGTAACTGTCGCTATTATTATTGCTCGTTCTGAGAGCTAGTGATTTGAACAAAACACTAAACCTTAATTAAACGTGTCTGCACAAACTCATCCAGTCATATGGAATCGCATTGATTGCAATAGATAAGTGCAATATTAAAGGCCTATGGTTTTCACTTTGTTAACAATTCAACTGATGAAGAACAAATCCTTATGGTAACACTTTAGGATACTGTTCGGTCGGTTAATGATTAACTACACAGGAATGAATGACAAATACGCTATTAACGTTGTAGTAACTACTGTTACCGAACAAGAAACTCTGATGACCAATTTTGTAAGTAATCGCACCAGTTGAAATTGTTTCATGTTTATCATTTTGAAACATTTAAAGCAGGCAGTGTAAACCCTTAAGACCGATTACTTACTTGAATAAGATTATAATCATTTAATTTGAAAGCACTGACAACACAAAATCAGACTTTAGCACCTGTATTTAATTTTGAAATTTTGTTGAATCTGTCTTGTTCTCAGGAGCAGCTTCCAAGTCTATGTTACTTATCTTGCTGGATCTGGTCGCTGCTTTTGATATGGACAACCGCCAAATCCTCCTGACAACACCATTGAGAAAGGGCATCTCTGGAACTTTTATCTCTCAGATAGGTCCTTTAAGGTATCTTGAAGAGGTGAGGTATCCGGGTTAAAACATCTAGCTACTGGGGTGCCTCAGGGCTCAGTTCTTGGACCACTTCTCTTCTCTGTCTACATGATATCATTAGTTTATGTCAGAAACATGGCTTTTCATATCACTGCTATGCTGATGACGCTTAACTTTACTTATCATTCTACTCATGTCTCAGTAAGTTTAACAGAGATTTCTTGCTGGACGAAATAACATCACCTTCAACTCAACCTAGCCAAGATAGAACTTGTGGCTCCATCAAACCCATCACTTTTTCACAATTTCACCTTCAAGTTAGGCACATCAGCCATAACTCCTTTAAAAACATGCAGAAATCTGGTTGTGGCTGACCGATGCTGCAGATTTTCTTTATGCAATATTGGAAAATTTGAGATTTTTTCTTTTGGAACGGTAACGCAACTCCTTCAAGCTCTTGTTCTATCCAGGCTGCACTACT
Source organism: Puntigrus tetrazona (assembly GCF_018831695.1). NCBI lineage: Eukaryota > Metazoa > Chordata > Actinopteri > Cypriniformes > Cyprinidae > Puntigrus > Puntigrus tetrazona. The sequence goes on along the minus strand of NC_056712.1, from coordinate 5,794,228 downwards.
GCAATGCTCTCTTGCCAAGTCTTTCAGCCAATTCCATCAAACTTTTACAATTTATCCAAAATGCTGCTGCGAGATTAATCTTTAATGAGCCAAAAAGAATGCACATCACACAACTGTTCATCAATTTGCACTGGCTACCAATATCTAATCACACACAATTCTAAGCATTAATATTTGTCAACAAAACCACCTCTGGCTTCGCACCCCTTTACCCAAATTCATTGCTTGCATTCTGCTAATGAACAATGCATTATTGTGCCATCTCAAAGAGGCACAAAATCATTTTCACAGATTTTTGTTTCAACCTGGTGGAATGACCTGCCCAACTCTGAGCAGCTAATTCTTTAGCCATCTTCAAGAAACGACTAAAATCTCGTCCAAAAATTAGCCAACTTAAAATTTTAAGTTATGTTTGTTTTAGTTTTCTAAGTTGAGAAAACACAAAAATCTGCTGAAGCTAATTGCCTTAAAATTTTAACTTGGCTCAGCTTTTTTTTTTTTTTTAACTATCTTTTCATTTATCTTAACTATCAATTGCGTATTATTTTCTTAGCTATGGCAGGAAACACCAGCATCTATAACCTGAATTCTGGAAATGTATTTTTTACAATTTGAAAAAAAATGAATACTAAAAGACTTTCAAACCACATGAGCCAATATTTTATTCGCAATAGAACATAACAAATGTTTAAACTCAGGAATGTTACGCTTATCCTCTAAATGAGTTCATTTCAAATTTGATGCCTGATACAGGTCTCAAAAAAATCGGCATGGGGCGACAAATTGCAGAGAAAGACATTTTTGAACAGATTCACCTGGGAGAACATCTAGCAAATAATTAAGTTAATTGATATCAGGTCTGTAACATGATTAGCTATAAAAGGGATGTCTTAGAGGCAGAATCTCTCAGAAGTAAAGACAGACAGAGGCTCTCTCTATTCTGTGAGATAGTGTGTAAAAAATTGTAAAAACAGCGTTCCTCAATGTCAAATTGCAAAGGCTTTGCAATTCTCACAATCTACAGTGCATAACATTATTAAAAGTTTCAAGGAAACTGGAGAAATCTCTGTGCAAAAGGACCAAGGCTGAAGACCTTGGATGCCTGTGATCTTCTGGCCTCGGTCGACACTGTATCAGTCACCGGCATGATTCTCGTATTAGTGGTTATTTACATCTCTGGCTCTGATATTTGCCTGATGGTGAAAAAGTGGCTATTGAAATGACTAAATTGGCCCATAATACTTCCAGAAACGACTGTTAGTAAACCCTGTCTGCTATTGTGAATAAAATATAGTCTAATGTGATTTGAAGAGTCGCAACATTTATGGAATTTAGTTTGTAAAAAAAAATCATCTCAAAAAATAGTTTATACTAAACCCAAATAGGAAATGACACAGTCAGGCAATGTCTTATACTGTGTCCTAAAGTCTTTAAAACATTGGTGTATCATATTTTAAAGTAGTGAAATGTGGGAAAAAGTCAAATCTGTCATAATTAAATCTAGCTTTAAAGCAACTGTAACAATTACATATTTTTCTCAGTAACTGTACCAGATTATATTTATTATTGAATTAAATTACGTAATCCCATTGCATGTAACTAGTTACTTCCAAACTCTGTAAAACACCTAGCAACACTTTTGATCCGTATTAACATGTCCAAGCAAAGCAATATAAAACCTTGGTGCGTTCTTGTAAGCAGTGACTATAGAGTCTGCCATAAAAACCCTTGGGTGCATGAGCACGAGCTCATTATCTATAACTATAATATTCCCAAACATGGCATTTGATAAACACAATAATACATGTAGATGTCACTACAGGAATAATTCATTGAATCAGAAAACGGTCCATCTAATTAATGGAAACGTTATATTCATTTCTGCTGCGCGTTAGCTCTTTTCAGAGCTACGGTAGGAGAGGACGCCAGAGGAAAAGAGCAGCAGAGGAGAGTGCGAAAAATCATTTGATTTATGAGAGCAGCACTAAAGACACAGAAGAGAAGATGTTATGCACCGTGGCTTCCAGCCTAGCAGCTAAAGTAATTTCCTCAACGGCAGGTACACGCTCAAGCGAACAAAGCTACAATCAAATTGCTTCACTGAACAGCCTAAAAACTCGTTTAATGTCATACTTATGCCTATTCTTCGGCTTCAGCGTGACACCCGAGTACTTTAGTCAGTAGATATTGAAGCAGGTGTCTGTCATGTGGCCCCAAGGGTCTCAGAGTTTCTATCTGCTCATATCCGTGCCGTCTGTAATATAACCCCGGTTCATCCGAGGAAACCCGGCTGCTCCTGCGAGACTTCTATGATGCATGTTGTGATATTCCTTCAGTCAATCAGGGATCAAAAGCTGAATATGCGTGATGAATCAGCTGCCATCGAAACATCCTTAAACACCCACATGAGTAATAAATACTCTCATCTGCTGATGACTCAGGTTCTGGGAGTTCTGTCGAAGTCTAATTCAAACCCAGTTTCAAGAGCTTTTCAACTGGTATTTATTCTTCATTTCCGCTAAATGCGTTATAAAGTAGAGTTTGGTGCAATCACATTATTGCTTCATGTTTCAGGCCGAACGCACCCAAACGCTGAACAGCAGCGAACCGGGTTTCAAGAAGGTCAGAACCGTAGATAAATGCATGTTTTGCTGCTGGCGATAAAGGGTTTTTTGGAGTTATTGTGAGGAACGGCCATCCGTGCAATCCATGTAGGTTATCGGAACATTCATACTGGATCATAACTCCAGTTTCCAACCATAAAAGCTTTCCGACGCCTGAAATGATGGTATGCAGTGCTAGCTTTTATTCTGCAGGTGTGTAATTATAAAGATAATTTACACACCTGTCTCTTTGCTAACCAGGATAACTCATAACTATGTTTCAGTTTAGTTTATTTTTTTGCTTAAAAAGTGACTTCATCATTAAGTGTGTACATTATTAGAGTTTTCACAGGGCATTTTATTTTTCAAGGTATATTTAGTGCTTACAGATGGGCGTACAGATGATTGATTTAACGGTAACACTTTACAATAAAGTTCATTAGTTAACATTAACTCATATTGAACAACACTTCTACAGCATTCATTAAATTTATTTCATGTTAATTCCAGCATTTAGTGACGCGTTATTAAAATCTCAAGTTGTGCTTTTTAACATTAGTGACTGCGCTGTGAACTAACATGAGCTAACAATGAACCCTAACCCTAACATTAGCAAAAATGAACAAATACTGTAATAAAAGCGTTCATTTATTTTAGTTAATACATTAACTGATATTCAGAAATGACATTTTATTGTAAAGTGTTACTGATTTAACATACTATTCCACCCATAACTTCATTTAAAAAAAAATCCTCATATGTTAAGCAACAAAAATCAGATGGCAAATATGCATTAGCCGTGATGTGCAACAAATAAAACTTATAGGTAAAATAAAGTTTTTTGGAAACCGTTTTCTTCTCCAGTTTTATGGTTTAATTTGGCACATGGCACAATCAGCATGTATACATCTGGTATACATAAATAAATATTAAATATATTTATACATAAATATACATATAGAGCTATTAAAAAGACACTTGTTGTGGCCTCAGATTATGGTGTAGAGGATAAAACTAGCACAGACACTAACTGCTCTGCCCTCTGAATATTGGTGCTTTCAGCATAAGAATTGATTATAATGGTCATTTACACTTTCGGTTCAATGGGAGCAAAATCTTCATAAAAGCCCTATACATATATGTATGTATGCCCATATTTATATATATATTTAAAGAAACACAGGTCAACACTGAAGTCAGGTTATTCAGTGTAAAGAGGCCACTGTCTCCAGTCGAGAGGAACGCTTACAAAGTCAATGGAATCATGTCAGTTAGTTCAGTTCAATCTTAAGCTATTGTTTTCTCTTGCATGTAAAATAATAGATTTATTTTGTAATTCTTAAGCAAAATTAGACATATGTAACTTTTTTTTAAAATAACAAAAAGTTCTATTTCGCAAAGACAGACGACAGTAGACGCAGCTGAAACACTACTTGTGGTGAACAAAATCAATGCAGTGGTAAAGAAGCCCCCCGCCCCACCCCCATCACACAAATATATAACAGAAAACATGGCAAAGGCAATCCAAAACTCACACACACACGCGCACACACACACACACAGACTCAACTCAAATATTCCCATTCACACCCAGAATCTCTCTCACACACACACACACACACCAGTCAAACAGTGCTCTGAGCATTGTGTGTAAGTGTGCATTTCTTGGGAATTTGACACAGGAGCCGATAGATAATCTTGTTGTAAAAGATGCACTTTTCTTAAACAAAACACAGTAAAAGTCTTCATCTCCAGTCTTGTCCAACGGAAAAGCTTCAAACTAAAGGTTTTCAGTAGAACCAAGAAAAAAAGTTAAAACACCACATGTGAGCTTATGCAACTGGAAAACGAGTTGCGGTTACCGTTTCGATCCAGCGCTTTCCATATTTGTCGTCTGTCTAATGCTTCCCGGAATCCAACCACTCCGAGTCAGATCGCTACGTTCCACACAGACACATCTCAGGGAAAGATCGTCAAATTAAGAGGAAAAAAAAACAGCTCTTTATAAGGCATTGAAAAGAAATCGAAAAGCAAAGCAAACGATATTATGCAGACGTCACCTTAGAGGCCACAGTTTTGAAACATGTTTCCCACAAAAGATTGTGATGGGAAATAAAATGCACTTTCCTTTTTGTTTTTTTTTTGTATTTTTTTTTTGTTATTTATTCAAGAAAAAAGTGATCGCCCCATTCGCCCGGTTCTGCTTAAAAAGGCGTTTCTTTCTTTTCTTTTAAAACGATGATTAGAAAAAATACTGCTTGAAACGCTCGTCCCTTTTCAAAGGAAAGAGAGCAGTTCTGTTTTGGCAGGTTTGCACAACTTGACATCTGGAAAGAACTTGTCACTGCTTTTTGCAAAAGTCTATTCAAATCTTTTCGTATCCACCATCGTCCTGAACCCCCTCCTCTCGCTTCAGTGTTTTCATTGAAGCCGAAGACTCTTCCCCCGTCCCTCCCTCTTGTCGGATGACCATAAAGCTATACACGCGTGGTGGAGTGGGAGTGTGGCAGGCCGGTGGAGTTGAAGCCAGCTGTGAAGGTGTTGTACGGGTGTAGGTTGGGCATGCCCACCAGCGAGTTGGGGATCATGGTAATGGTGTTGGGCGTCATGAGCGGGATATCGTCGGGCGAGCGCCGCAGAGTCAGCGTGTAGTCGGGGAGCGAAGCGAGCCGTAAGGGGTCTCCGGGTGGCCCTGCGTCACACTCGTGGTGCGTCTGGTTGACCTGCAGGGACATTTATTGTTTTTTTTAACGAAATATCAGCATGTTTTTTGAAGAAAATGCACCTTGTGCAGAAAATGCATTTGAAGGGTATCGATTCGTTCTGACAAATTATGCTATACAAGGCCACGATCAAAACAAACATGTTTTTTGGGTATCATACTATCATACTACCTTTTTTTGTGACTTTTAAAAAAAAAAAGAGAGCAGTAGCACATTTTGCAATCTTGTTTCTCATATACATACTATGTACTTGTAGAATTGACGTAATCACAAGTAATACCCCTACCTCTAAACCTAACCCTACCCCATGCACTTACCTTATATTGCAGTACTTACTTACACTGTAAGTACATGCAAGAACAAATACTGCCACCAAAAGAGCAGCTTTTTTATGTTGCTAGGCAACCGCTAAATCAGCTGTCCAAAAAGCTTTTTTTGCAGTCTGTAGAGCCAGTTTGGAGAGTATCTGCTAAATGCAAACCGCGTAGTGACGGACTGTTAAAAAAAGTCAGTAGTATTATTATTTTTTTTGGATTTCTTGAAAATAGTATTCTTGTCACTTCATAAAATTTAGATTGAACCACTAATGGCAGGTGGACTATTCTGATGATGTCTTTTATACTTTTGACAGTGTTCGTTACTCGGCAGTCAATGAGTGAGCGCTTCTGAAAAACCACAAGGAGCAGCAGGCGGTTAAAACGTGAGGCGCTCCGGGTGAATAAATAGCGTGCGAAAGCTCATTGCCAATAGAAAACAATTTAAAACAGGCACCTCTCACCACACAAAAAGCGTTCTGTCTGATCGGGGCTTAAAACTAGAGAAAAGCAGATGGCCTGCATGAGAACGTAAAATGACTCTCTGACAGCTTATGAAATACATGACAAATACAGCATTTCCTTGGTAACCACTGTCAGCTAATCAGTGCTGCGCTTATGAAAGCTACTTCAATATGCATCATGTGTGGTGCGTCTGCTTGACCTGCAGGGACATGATCTCCTCTTCGGGGGCGTGCCGGTTGACGTCGTTGGTGTTGGTGGCTCGTGGAGGGCTGGGCTGCGGGTGCTGCTCCTGTCGCCGCTTGTCCTTGCGATAGTACAGAGCGGCGAACGCCAGGACGTTGAGGAACAGCAGCGAAGCTCCCACCGCGATGGTCACGCTCAGCTCAGTGGAGTAATCCCGCGGGTTCTCCACCACCAGAGGGCCTGGCTCCTCTTCTCCGTTCCACTGCTCCTTCCCGCTCTCGCTGTTGTAGGCCGGAGACATCGGAGGCCGCTTGGTGTTGAACGGCCAGGCTTTGCCGTTCGGGCGTTTGGTGGACAGGGAGTTCTGGGTCGTCTCGGGCGGTGGCACTTTGGTGGTGGTGGAGGTGTAGTGGAACATGTCGTGAAGGTTGTACAGGTGAGGGACCAGGTGCTTCCAGAAGGCCACTTTAGTGGCGCGGTAGTGATCCCGGACTCGAGGCTTGAGGCCGATGTGCAGGTACAGCTGATCTTGAGGGTTGTATTTGGACCAGGCTACCTCTTCAAAGCGATTGGCCTTAGTGTGGATGAACTTGGTGTCCTGAGGCACTGGTTTGTTGGGATCTCTGCAAAAGAGATAGAAGACGAATAAATAAACTTTTTGAAGTGTCACTGAAAACTTTCAAGCAATACTTCACCCAACATGAAAATTTATTCACCCTTCATTTGTAACTACCAGTTTTTATTTATTATTTTTTTTGGAGAATGCAAATGAAGTTGTTTTGCTGAACATTTATATGCTGCTCTTTTTCAGTAAAAGCATGACAACGCGATGTGATTCAAAATATGATTTTCTCACTTTTTTTTTCATAAATGGAAAAAGTCGAAAAATTTAAAGTTATTCCTCAGAAAAAATAATGAATGTTTCTTTATCTGTCAAATAACAAAAACTGAAAAAGTGAAAATTTGAAACAAAAAAAATAAATAAAATAAACGTATCTCTCCATATAAGAAATCTAAGGTTTTGCCTGAGCTCTTTCTCTCTCTCTTTTTTTTCAAAAGAAATATCAGCATGTTTCCGGCTGAAAACTGCACATTGTACATAAAATGCATTTGAAGCAAATTGACTTGTTCTGACAAATAATGCTACATATAACCGCATAAAAGTGGATGGGCTGCAAGAGAATGCAAATTCACAAAGGAAAGAAAATACCATCTACCTATGTTTGTGAAGACAGTCGGTCTCAGAGATGCATTCACATAACCCCCCTTCCTCAATTATATCAAAATCCGTTTGATATCTCTTACGACTTGAATCGGCACAGATTTTCCGAGGTTTTCACCTGGCTCTGGGTGCATCATTACATGAGTAGGAACCATAAACGGTAGTGGATTTTTTTATTAGAATGAACCTTTTTGAGTTGTTGGTTCATTCCCATTAAATTCACCACTGATGAGCAATCTTCAGCCCCAGGATACTGTAAGGCAGGAGAGTCTAATCCTGTTCCTGGAGGACCACAATCCTGCAGAGTTTAGCTGCAATCCTAATCAAGATTGTGATTACTACAAACTTCCAAGGAAGTGTCTCGGGCAGATTAGAGCTGAACTCAACAAGACACTGGCCCTCCAGAAGCGTACACTGATTCTTTTAGAACGATTGGTTTAAGGCATCCGCTAAATGACAACTTACTATTATCACGATCATATTTTACAATCTCCAGCAGGAATACCAACAAGCTTCTTCTTTCTTTTTCAGTAAATCTCTACCTTCCATCTTGGTCAGCCTGAGCACGCATGAAGACACAAATAGCTTGCATCCTCGCGCCTATCAACCCTTAGACTTTGCTAATCATCAAAACTATTTTTGCGTCCACCGACGTTCTTCCTCATCGCTGTTCGGCTATCTGTCTTGTTTCACCTTCTTGTATAAAGCTGCCCGGCACTTCTTCCAAATCATCATTTTCTATTTCTCCCCTGTGTGACATTACGTTACAGCTCATATCTCTAAGCACCTCTGCCTGCTGGGCTTCACGCATCCTCGGCTCATTCTCTATAAAAAAGAGATGGGCCAGAGGCTTTTAAAGTGAAACACAGATGAATAAATCAACAGCTGAGATGTGCTTCAGGATGCAACTTGTTTTTGATAAAACAACAGCAGTGCATCCATTCCGTTAATTGCTTTGGGAAAGCAGTGCAGATTGCATTAACAGCGAGTGTGCTGATAGAAAGTGGACCATATTAATCTAAACGCTAAAGGGGGGAAGCTGGCAAAGAGCCCTCCTGTGTGTGTGAGGGAGTGTGTAGTATTACCCTTTAGCCTCCAGGGGTCACTGTTTCTCCAACTGATACTAAAGCTCACGTAAGCCAAAACAAGGTGGTGTCCAATCTCCACGGTACTATGGAGTTATCGTCTGTATGAACATATGGCATCTAAATAATCACACATCTACTTGTTGTCTTTTAGCTTCAATAGTGACTACCCTAAGCCTTTAAGAGCTCTTTAGAAATTGGGAAATATATACAGTGATGAAGGGACACGCCACGTGGTACGATTCAACAACCGGGTGCTAACGGGGACGTGCTAACCAGCTAAACCTTGACCCCTTCTCTGTGTTGAAATACCACTAGATAAAACAACGCGGCGCTTTAGACTCGATCTAATAAAGAGACGTCGCGTGATCTTTGGCTGATTCATTTGCAGCCGTGCTTATAAATGCAATAAACTAAACTAAACAAAATCACTGGTGTGCCTTCGAGCGAGTCGTTCAATTCCAAACCGTAGGGACAATCGCTGTGGCCAATGTTTCGTAATTCGCCGCGGATAAAAAGTGACAGCAAGTCAAGATTGCAGCTGTTTGTCCTTATACTGTCTGTTTGCCAAGCATTTAAGCTAAGCACCACCTTTGCATATCTGTGACAGAGTCCTATCAGAAAACGCCACAATAACAACTTTTTAGAAAGGACGACACTGTAGGTCTACGTGTTATTGTATAATTCAATTCAGCCGCATTAATATTAATGTATTTCGAAATTTGATAATAGCTCTTCCATCTGTCTAGAGGCTTTATCAAATCATGTCTCGTGAAATCGAGCATCTAGATGCCGCTCACACACTTGGGGTAAACAGAATAATTTTTGTTGATCACCTCTCTCGCACTGTAATAAATTGTGGTGTGCGCACCAGTTGAACTGATTTACATCTTACATTGCTGTAGATGCAAAGAGCTATATAAAAACCATACGGATTAGAAATAAAATGTTTTGTATTGGTATTGCATTTTCTCTACAAGGAAATAAAGGTTTGCTTCTTCAAAGCAATGACATAGCACCATTTTTGGTTCCACAAATCTCTTTCTTACCGCTTTATATCTGAAGAATCATTTTTTACCATAAAAATGTTTATTAAATGTTCTTCAAACATTCTTTACAGAACCATTTAGACAAAAAAAACCTTTCTTTTATTGCATCTTCAAGCACCTTTATTTTTTTTTAAGAGCCATTGGTCTACGCCGTGACGCGTGTGCAGAAAATCAAGTGTATCGGAAAGGACAAAAAACATCTAGTTTAAAGACAAATAACATGCTTTTATGCTTTTTTGTGTGCTTTTTTCCTCGCCTGCGCCTCTGTGAGCAGAAAAGAAAATGGAGATAGGTTGAATGTCAGCTCAGAAGCCGATAAATAACTGGTTTTATTAGGCTGGTAATGATCCCCAATGAATATTGGCAGCCGGACCATGATGACTTTGTAGCTGAATATCAGTAATTAAGTTTCAAAGAAGCAGGCAGCAGAGGTAAGGTCATATTGATCTGCCACGGTGCAACATGCCAGAGAACAGGACATCAATGAAGCCGCAGCGGCGCAGCGTATATGAATTCTTGCTGCGTGGCGTGCGAGTGGCAGGCGGAGTACCTGGGGCATTCTCGCTTAATAGGAAACGCTAGAATCTCAATATCACCGCGCGTCTCGTAACGGTCAATCAACCGACTTGCGTGACACAGCATATTTAGGTTTGCGGCTGGGTTTCAGTGCTGATTTGAGGTCAGTTGCGACGCTTTGGATGTGTCTTCAGAAGCCGTTGATCTGCACCGGTGACATACTTTGTGTGGGTGTTTCACGCGCGAGGGTTTAGCTCCACATTCACGTTTTGGTTTTAGAGCGTAACCCTTACACTGCCATTTGCGATATGCGCATGGCTGAGATCTCAAAGAGGAAATATGGAATTACATTTCAGAAACATACATTAGGGACAAACTCCATACTGGAAAACACTAAAGATTTGCCAAACACTGTGAAGGAACAGTTCATTTAGAGTACCGAAGGCTCTTCTTCACTGACATCCATTAAAAAAGGCCTCTCATCTAAGGTTTTTTTTGTCTCCTTGCCAGTGTACTGCGGCGTTATGCTTCTTTTTGTTAACCTTGAAGGTTCCCTCTAGGGGAGGGGCTCTGATATAAGGCAGTCTGAGTCATTCAATGTTTGTGAAGTCTCATTCTTCCTGCAGTTATGCCTGTTTATACCGAGCTCATTACTGATCTCTTGCATGTTCGGTCTATCGTATCGGATTTGTTAGCCACATTTATTGGACCGCTGTTATTTTATTATCACTGAGATGCTATTATAGTTTTTATTCCTTATTTAGAATTTGCTTTCATTTTGGTCTTTATATTTCTTGTTTGCATTTCTGCTAAATTATTGTAGTTATTCTTATAATTTCAGATATTATTTATATTGTGTATAGGATAGACACTATTGAAGCTATAACATTGCAATTAATGGTGCAACTAATTGTATGACAGCATTATGTGTAATATATAGTGTAATGACTGTATAATAAACTCCAAGTCCACCGTCTTCATTACATTAGGTAACTACACATTTTTGTCAGTAATGTGTAATAAGTGTTTTCTCTCCCCAGCGGTGAGCTTGTTCCCCCATTCATCCCACTAACCCACAATCTGGGCAGTGTATGTACAAATGAAACATTAGCTGACGTGTTTTGTCAGGTCACCCACTCAAATGGCTCCTAAACCGCTCAAACGTTTCTACGGTTCAGGCCACTTGGGCTTGCCCACTGAAGCAGTACTTCAGCCTCTATCAGCGCCACTCATTCAGATCTCAGGCCCTGAGAGGAAACTACTCTACCGCCATTGAGATTCTGAAACTAGGTTGGACTTCCTAAACGCCATCCTAACACCAAAGGGAGAGGTCTGTCTGAAGATATTTTCATCAAAGGATTCGATCTTAGCAGTGCAATATTCTAGTTTCCTAGTAGCGGATTAACCCATTTAATCCCAGAAGTCACAATAGTGACCGTAAAAAAAAAGATTTTCATTTATAAAGCCCTAAAAACCTTATTGACTGCTGCTTTAGTGCACTCCAAATATGGAAAAACGAGGTATACAATATAAACAATACAATGTACAACATAAATCCAATTGCAGTTGTTTATTGTTACATTAAAATGTTGCAATGGCAAAATATTGTACTAAAACAAAAGTAAGTTACAATATTGATGTTGTACTAACATAAAACCCTAATGATATATTTTACAAAAAAGTAAAAATTTTGTTTTTTATCTTAGTATTCCTATCAATCTCACTGACCATAAAAATTCTTCATAAAGCAATATTTTCATGTCTGGGAATAATTTGAGAATAATTAATCGAGTTAAATCTAGACAATCTTTTACTGTTAATTGGCATCTAATTATGTTTTATTGATGTTTTATTTATTTTAATGGTGTTCGTTAAGGCTAATTGTTAAGTGTTCCTTTCTTTTACTCAATGAACAATAAATTGGACAAAAATATTATATACACTACAATGTCCTGGAAAATTTGGGCTGGACTTTTGGCATCTGTCAGTCACAGAAAAACTCAATCTTAAAAAAAAGAAAGAAAAGTAAGAAAAGAGAACTAGTTTCACTCTTGGAAAAACCCATGCTAAACGAATAATAACAAAAAAAACCCCTAAAAGGTCTTTTTTTCATATAGCAGTCATAGCAGAATAAATCTAATGAATATGACAAGGTGAAAACGAGTCAGAGTTAATTCGACGGGGCTGCATTGGTTATTCATCAGTCTAATTTGCAGCGCTTGGGTGACTGTGGACATAGAGACACCAAATCCAATGGGGCATCATAAAAGCCTCTGTTTCCACTTTAGTGTCTTACCGTGCGATGGTCAGGGTCACTTATTTCAACGAAAACTCAATCTTCAACTGAATGGCACTGATTCTAACTCAAGGTAGCGTATGCACTTTTAATTTGAAAGTTTTCTATCTGGGGGTTATTTATACATACAGAAGGTAGTGTGCACTGCTCCATGCGGTTTTTCATCTTACGGTACATTTCAAGGTCCGCGCACAACTGGCTTCGCTTTTGAAAGATGCAGTGTTACATTTAGAGTTTTTCTTATCTCTCTTTGCTGTTCTCAAGGTCAGCAGATAGAATATATAACATAAAACAGCATGATAGACAGAGAAGTTGCTTTCAAAGAACCTCCCGGCTTAGCTGATAAAGTTTAAACGGCTGTTGCTTAAAGTTCAGAGAGTCAGTGGCTGGTTAATGCTCAATTCCACATTACTATAATGGTGTTTAATAAGGCTGCTATTACTATTTATGGTTAGCGATGTAAATGGATGTCAATATTTAGAGCAAAAGTTAATATTGAGGAATAATTAACATTTTAGAAACGTCTACTTTTGCTTCACCAATAAAAATAGTCAAAGCAGGATCAACCACTTTATGCAATTAATTACAGGTTCCATAATGCCATTTTGAATGAAATTTCGAATTCAGCTGTATTGAATGTAAACTTCTGAATTCTGGAAACGTTGGGGCGTTTTTTGAAATTTGAAAAGTTTTGAAAGGTATATAAGGGTATTTTAAGTTCAACATATGCTCCCCTCCACATGACGTCTATTTCAGGAAAGCCCTTGTGTATTTCAGCAGGACAATGTGAAAACCACATACTGCGGATATTACAGCATGGCTTTGCAGTAGAAGAGTCCGGCGCTGAATTGACCTGCGTGCGGTCCAGATCTTTCACCAAGAGACAACATTTAGTGCATCATCAAACAAAAAATATGTCAAAGATGACCGCAAACTTTTCAGTGGCTGAAATCCTATATCAGGCAAGAATGGGACCAAATTCCAGCATCAAAACTCCAGAAACTCAGAACCTCGATACCCAGACACTTTTAAACTGTTTTGAAAAGAAGAGGAGACGCTACACCATGGTAAATACGCCTTAATTTTGAGACCTGTAGCGGGCATCAAATTCGAAATTACCTCATTTTTTGCATACAATTGTAAAATTTCCCAGTTTGAACATTTTTTATGTTATCTACGTTCTGTTGAGAATACAATACTGACCGATGTGTGTTTTCAGGTTCCAACATTTTGAGGATTCTAGCCGTATCAGAACATCTCTACATCACTGTCAGGGAGATTTCCTGTCAGCAAGCCAAAAAGAAGGCAGTGGTTTTAAAGCAATACAGATAGCTGCAGGACACGGGCCCCTGTGCACTCTTCATTATGACTGCTATTGATCGGATGGGTGAGGTGAGCGATGGTCAACATGTGTCCTGACTCCTGTCCAGCCCTGATCGCTCAGCTCTCTTCTGATGATGCTTCAACTCATTACATTCGACATGCGGCGTCGGCTTCTTCATCATGAGCGTCCAAGGAGGATTCTCCCTTACCTTCTCCAAACCAAATCTGCATACCGCCAAGATATTTCCTACGATATCAAGTGCCGACTTAATTAGGAAGGCTGCTAAAACAAAATAAACCATCCCTTTTTAATTCCGACTGGACTCGCCAAGGTCTAGGAACGACAAAAGAAGGGGACGCGGAAAGCAGTTTAGCTCAAAGACAGAGAAAGAGATAGGCTTGGCTTCGGGTGCAGGTCAACTGATGTTCAAGAGCCTGTTTCTGTTTGGGTGTAGCGGCGAGAGAAACCGCTCATTAAGATGCAGCACTGAAATGATTATTTTTGTTTTCACAATCACGAGGCAGATACGACAAGACAGTGCGAGTTAATGAGCATCTGCTTGCCTTTCAGATAAAGTACAGGCAACTGAATTTCAATAAGACAGACGTCAATACAGAAAACACAAAATGCGGGTCGTGTCAAATCACTGAGCGATTACGGTCAAGCTGGCACGTGCGTAGCTAAGTCTTATTTATTAATCGTGGCTTATCGATTATTGATTAATCATGTTTTATTCTTTGAGCGGAATCGCCGGTGTCTCGGCAAGGGATAGCATCATGAAAAAACATGGGCTTTTCAAACAGAAATATATCTGGATTCATCCCAGCAGGCCTCGGCATTTCTGAGAGTGGCTTGTGTTCTTGTTACAAGAAAGCACGAAGGGAGATGCAGAGAAAATAGGAGGACAAAAGGAAAAGCACAACAGTATTCTGCTCAGCATGGGCTGTTTGACTGGAGGCTGAATGACACAGTAGAAGAACATAGAGGAAACAGCCCCTGTCCGTCAAATGCTACCGTTACGATCTCTATAGAAAAACAGAGCGGCAGCATTTGAGGTCCATTTGTAGCCTGAACAAAGGCGATATGCACAGACAATTCAGTTATCAATGGGGAAAAGGTTCTTGGATGCTTTTGTTTTTCTGCAGGACTAATGGCCACCGGTTAACACTTGATAAATTAATTAGGGTGCTAATGTATTACGCTTTTACTGTTAATAACATGCTCAGAAAAAAAAAAAAACTGTCTAAAAACCCTTTGAGATTTGAATTCAATTTAACGGTTCTACACTTGGCAGCATTTTACCATTATTCTTCCATTCATTTCGGAGATTAATGATTTTTAATAATTGTCCCAAAGACAGATAAAACGTCTATTTGACTTTTCTTCAAAAAGACTCGTTAGAGAGTCAGAAATATGTAATAACACCTAAAGTCATTTAATTTTTTTTTACACAGATTAAACACAATGTGAGAGCTTTTAGGCCCACCGCCTGTTTATAAAGCTCTCTACAAATGGGAGGCGTTCATGCTTTTTACTAATGTGGCAAAAACAACAACAACAAGAGTTTATTACATCTTAACATTTATAACATGCATGTATAAGGGATCACCACAGCAAATAATCCACATATAATATAATATAATATAATATAATAATCAGTGTTGTGGATGTAACTAAATTATACAATTTAATTACAAAATAAATGTAACTGTAATCTGTTACAGTTACTGTAAAAAAAGATTTGCAATTAAGTTACAGTTACTTAT
>NC_056712.1:5775816-5778668 GCF_018831695.1 Puntigrus tetrazona | reverse complement strand
CACACACACACAGATATGGTTGATTTCTTTCACAAATTGCATTTACCGCTTTAAAAAAATTAAACAACAACGTTTCAGGAGTTTAGGAGGTCAAACAATTATTCAACAATTGCATTATTCTATTGTATTATTATATCTATTTTGGTTCACGTATATGCTTTATTTATTTATTTTAAGATTAATCGTTTTTTTCATGGTAGCGTTTAATATCATGGCCATGCAAAGATGTCATTTTAAAAACAGCGTCATAGCTATTAAACGGCTTCTTGTTAGGATTTTAAATCTGTATTTGACCTCAGAACGCTCCCAAAGTTAAAAGAGGTGCCAAAGTCTGATTTTGTGGTGGCTGTGCTTTTTAAAATGAAATTATTATAATCTTAACCCATGTGATGAAGGATTTTGAAAGTCTGACAGTAATCAGTGTCGAGTACTACTGTAAGATTTAACCCTGTCTGCTTCGAATGTTTCAAAATGAAAGCTAATAAAGTTCCATTAATTATTTTATTTACTGGGTCAATTGTATTTCCAAAGTAACCTATATAATTATAATGTACTATAAAATAATATACCGTATCTATTAGCCTCATACTCAAGAGCTTGGCATCCAGTAAGGAAACGTTGTTACTTTGTCACTTAGCCTAGTTTTTGGTCAAACATGCCTTTCTACCCAGATTTCGCAGCTAATGGTTGTTTTCATGTTGTATTCTAACTGCAGGGGGGGAAAACACTGCTTGTAAGCACCATGAAGCGGAAAGAAGGATTTGGCTTCGGGGAATGATACGTACTGTTGACATTAAGTGGCACGAGCTCACTATAACGCACACCTATTCAACTTCAGGTTCCGTATCCACGTACGTATTTGGCTCGGGTTCAAGAGTCCAGTTCAGAGAGATGCCAGGGAGCGCTATCTAGGTCATCGCATGGAGAAGCTGTAAGCACACTTCACATGCTGTAGTGCACATTTGTGGCTGTGTCCCGGCATGCATCGGAGCTAAACCGGAGAGTTTGCCGGTTAAGATGGAAGTGACGATTTGTGTACTTTATGCGATTGAGAGGTTCATTATCCTGGCATCTAATCCTTGGCTCTGCACAAGCCGACTGCTAAGCAGTATCCTATATAATCCGCTCCTCACAATAGAGCCGCACAAATAGAACAACTCTACGGGCAGTAATATCAGAAACTTAGTAGTGCTTAAAATGGATTCTATAATGCCAGTTCAATTGGAAGCCATTAGATGAATGACTGCGAGAGGATACAGTGTTTGTCATGTAATAAATAATCTTTAGTATTTCTGAAAGGATGCTTTTAAAATGGCAGATAGCATACAGCAGGGGTCGAGGCTGCCGTGTATTTTACGGACAGTGGGTTTTTAAAGCAACGTAGAGAATGGTTTTGTGCTTTTGTGTCAAATTTGTTCAAGACATGACGTTTTTGAAATCGGAAATACGCTTTGAGGCTATCGATTGAATTCAATTTGAATAGATGAACACATTTATACAATTTATATATGATATATCTATGACTCATCATGAAGGTTTGTATTTTTTAATATATCCTCTGTTGGCATGTCATGCTTTATTTCCTTTCCCAAACATCAAGTGGCAAAACAAGTGGTTTGTTTTTCGAATATACATCTTTACTGTTTTCATTTTGAATGCATTTTTTTTGCTTGAAAAAAGAAATAACCCTTTTAATGCGTCCCTCCATAATTTCCTGAAATATTTGCGCAGATTTCGCAATTAGTTTGGATTCTGATCTTGATTCGATATGCTATGAGTTCATTTGGATATATCAGGTATATATATCTCATATCAAATTCCACTTGAAATAACTTGTTACCCCGCTGCCCAAAAATGTTAATTGTAGACAACAAAAAAAATGTAGGCAGCAGGGAAACAAGTTATTTCAAGATGAAACAACTATTGTCAATTTTTTTGGATGTTTAAGAAACAGGAAATAGCATTCATCGCAATCCGCTGACCAAACAATTTCCTTTCTGTGTTTTTGTTTTCGAGAAACTGAGAAAATCTGGCAGTCTAACTGAGAAAATGATCACCCTGTGGGGAGAGATCAGTGTTTAGCGTACAAATGTCCCATGCCCTTGAGCTAATTTGACATTTTCTGGACAGATGTTGTTCTGAAAAGTTCTCTGATATGCTTGCGGAATGTTGACTTGAGCATTCAGTGTAAAAAAAAAATAGCCCGCGGTACTCATCCATTAGCATTTGCACTCTGTGCATGTTATTTTTGGCTACGCCTAGTGTGCACTTAACAGTTAAAGAATGATTTATAAATGTCAGGGGGTGTCATTTTTATTGTGACTGGTAAAAGTGGAGAAGCAGCAGCATGACCAATCAATTTTTCTCAGTAACAGCAGTTGTCAAATTAGATTTGTGTTGTTAGAGCTGATTACAAGCACTCCTCATACAGATCTATAATGCTTTGTGCTCTGGGCAGGATGGAGCAGGAAGGAGAAGGGGAGCGAGGGAGGAGGCGCTGTTGAGTATATGCAGTCACCTGGGGCGGCAGTGATCAACTGAAGAGAGGGGTTTTGATCGATATTGCTGAGGGGCAGAAATGTGATGANGTGTAGAGCCCTGCGCGGCTCTCAAATTTAGGCCCGTGTCCGAGAGCTTATCGGAATTACCGACCCGGGCCCGTCTTTTTCCCCTTCCAGCAAACTACTAAAAACGTTCATTTAGAAAAAAACATTTTTGTTTCGTTTGATATAAGTTTGTGCAGCGATAAAAGCAATCGCTCAAGCAATCAGTCGGAACCGTAAAGNGTTCCACTGATAATTCTCTCTGCACGGTGTCTCAAGTCCCACTCGTGCTGTATTCTGTAAACCAGA